>NW_026067946.1:1072412-1106800 GCF_014885135.2 Alexandromys fortis | reverse complement strand
ATAATAGAAGCAATGCTCAGAGAGGGGGCTTTGGAGAGGTATTGGATCATCTGACCTCATGGACGAATCCACTGATGGATACATAATTTAAGGACATTATTGAGAGGTGGTGAAAACAGTAGCAGGTGAGGCTTTGAAGGATGGATACATCTCGTATCCGCTCTGTAATTCTCCTTATCACACTCTAAAATTAGAAGCCAAAATAAGTCAGTCCTTCATTCCATAAATTGCATTTTCCTTGTGCTTGCCACAGTGATGAACACAAAATACCAAGGAACATACCTTCATTGTATCAGTAAGTAGTTACAGTGTGGCATACAAGCACTGAGCGGAGGCCAATAGATACAGTACAGTTCAACAAAGAAATAGGGAGTGCTAGCCAGGACACCAGCTTGGCGTCTGCCTGGTGACCCGGGTGCAGTAGGGACTTCCTGTGCCAGGAGTCATGCTACAACTGTGAGCTTCTAGGTCTTAAAACCTTGAGCTCCTTTCTTCGCATTTCTGAGCCTCAGTTTCCCCGAGTATGGGATGACGGAAAGAAACCCAACTTTCTAGGGCTTTGTGAAGATTAGCATGACACAGTCATTTGTCTATGTAGGACAAATTTGGTTTTACTGAGGAAAATACATAAAGGACACTTTATTTCAGGAGGTGGGGTGTTAACATACTTAAATGCCTTTAAAAGTTAATCAATCAGCCAATTAATTTAGTGTGTATGTGGGTGAATGTGTGTGTATGAGTTTGAGTGTATATGAGACAATATGTGTGTGTGCATGTGAGTGTGTATGTGTGTGTGTATGACAGAGAGAGAGAGTATCTGTGTGTTTGTGTGAGTGTGTGTGTGAGTTGTGTGCTATGCTAGGCATGAGGAAGTCAGAGGAATACTGTGAGAGTTGTCCTTGTGACACAGTTTTACTAAAATGTTGTCTTTCTTTCTGTAAAATTTAAATGAACTGGGCAGACTGGACTACATTCTGCAACTCAACCTTTGAGGCTTTGCTTCGGAAGCCACAGGGCATCACTTCACTGGGACCTACTTTGCCAGGCTCTGGGTTGATAAGGGAGACCCGAGATGGGCCTCTGTTGGCTCACTGTCTAGTGGGCCCCAGTCCCTCCCACCGTGTGGGTGCCTGGGATTGAAGGCAGGTCATCGCCTCGGTACCTAGCACTTTTATTCCTTCAGCCATCTCAGCAGCCTGTCAAAAGGTCTATTCTAATTAGAGGTTTGGAATAGCTTGATAGAGGGTAGAGCCTTTCCTTTTGACCTATTACCCAGTTGCCAAACCACTAGAAAAATCAGCAATTATCTTCCCACCTCTGCTCTGACACATCGTGCAACTGGACAGAATGACACAGGCGTTTAGGTCCCAGTCTCTGAAACTCCTTAACCAAATAATGCCTTCGGGCTGCACATTGGTGAGATAAAATTCAATGAGAAACAGGAAGCCGTGTTAAAATACCTTCATGGCAGGTTCTCAGCGAGACTCAAAAGAGATGAAAAGTTTCCAAACATTATTTCTATGACTTTCCAAACTCTAAACTATTGATAAAATGGTATGCATGAAGTATATTGTTGATATTGCAAAAAATGTTAAAGTCTTACATCTAATGATGCTATTAGGCCAAAAGTTAATGGCTCATACTAATTTAGGGGTCTTGAGGATAAAAGCAACATAATATTTTGCGGTAGAAGAGGAAAAAGTCCTCACAGAAGGTGATTAAAGTACCCGCATCAGTCAGAGTGTGCCGCTGATGCTGACAGCTTTTGGTATTGCAGGCAAAGCAATGTTTGGAACAAACATTCAACCAGACCCATCAAAATTGATGTTGTTGATGATGGTTTTCAAAAGACTTACAGTGCCCTTCCTCTTGTTCTTTCTTCATGGTCTGATATTATAATATTCTGATAATTGCTTCTTACATAGTGAAGGATCCCATCCGCTCTTGAGAAGGTAGCAAGGGGGAGGGGAGGACAATGAAACGAGTTCTCAGGAAGATACTCAGGTGAGGGGGGGGGGGATGGTGTTCTAAACCCCAGGCTGCTTCACGACTTTCCTGCAAGTGCACTCACGTGTGGTCATCTCTCTTACTGAATCCGAGCATTGGCAGAGTGGGTCACTAAAAACAAAACAAAACAACAGCAACACAAAATCCAGACATCCTCTGACTTCTGAAGCAAGGGCTCAAAGGTTGAGTTGCAGAATGGCATCCAGTCTGCCCAATTATTTAAAATCTTCAGAAGCAAAGAATATTTTTAGTAAAACTGCCTCTCGTATTGTATGCACCACATTTACACTAAAATAATCTGTAATTTAGGTTCAAGTGGAACCCCATGTTTTTACTTGCTAAATCTTAGAGGCCTGTGAAGGGTTTCCGGCTTTGTCTACCCTGGATTGTTTATCCTGGTTTAAGGACGGTCCCTAAGCCTGGGAAGAGAAGCTGAGACCTCCTTTGCTGCAACAGACAGCGATCCCAGTCTACATGAGAAAGCAGCCTTGCAGGGGTCTCAGTGGCTCGCAAATCGCTTTCCATATTCAAATGCGCCTCATTCTGTTTTGCTGTTGTGTGTTTGACGGTGCTCTCAGCTGTTCCTTTCCACAGGGTTTCCTAGTAAGCCCCCTACCCTAACGTCCAAGTGCCAGATATCGGACTATTTGACTCCCCAGCCTCACTCACTACTTTTATTTTTCTTTTTGTTTTTGACACAGAATCTCACTGTGTCGCTCTGGCTGAAACTCACTCTGTAGACCAAGCTGGCCTTAAACTCAAGAGATCCACCTGCCTCTGCCTCCTGAGTGCTGGGAGTAAAGATGTACACCATCACATCCGGCTCTTTTTCCTTAAAAAAAAAAAAAAGTCCTTATTGTCCACTATGTTCAGGGAGACCGGTTTTAACCCAGGCTTTTTCAGACCCAGGCCAGCTGGCCTTGGTGAGTTCCCGATAGAACATCCCCATTGTCTCAGTGTGTGGGTGCACCCCTCGCGGTCCTGAGTTCCTTCCTCGAGCTCGCTCTCCTCAAGAACAATCGCAATGGGTTTTTGATCCTACTGCACGTATTGGCTTTGTGGGAGCCTAGGCAGTTTGGATGCTCACCTTACTAGACCTGGATGGAGGTGGGTGGTCCTTGGACTTCCCACAGGGCAGGGAACCCTGATTGCCCTTTGGGCTGACAAGGAGGGGGACTTGATTGGGGGAGGGGGAGGGAAAGGGGAGGCGGCGGTGGGGAAGAGACAGAAATCTTTAATAAATTAAAAAAAATAATAAATAAAAGCCACTAGTTTCAGGTAAAAAAAAAAAGTGTGTGTGTGTGTGTATTGTGTATAGCACAAGCCATGGTGAGCACGTGGAAGCTGGAGGACAACTTTTAGAATCTGTTTACTCCCTTTACCTGGTTGAGGCAGAATCTTTTCTCCAGACTATCTGACTCTTGACTTTCTAGGCAATGCAAGGTCTCTGCCTCCAGGCTTTGGAAGGAGCACTGGTATTAGTGAAAAGTGTTGCATTATCCAGCCTGTTATGTGGATTCTTGGGACAAAACCCAGGTCTCCGGGCTCATGTGGCAGGTGCGCTTACCTGCTGAGTCATCGTCCCCTCAGCCGCACCCCCAACCTTCCTTTGAGAGGGTCTCACCACAAGAGCTAGTTTGGTCTCACTTCTTGATTCCCCTGCCTCAGCCTCCCAAGGACTGGAATCACAGACCTGTGTGTACCTCAGGACTGGCTTTGTACTGGCCTTTATCTGTAAAAAAACAGCTTAAACCGTTTTCCACTTTGTACAGTTGGAGTGAAGATTCAATGAGTTGAGAGGCCCAGAAACGTGCCAGGTTCATGGGATGAGCTCCCTGCTCAGAGGAAGAGCTTCCATTAGCTCAGTGATTAGCTTGCATGAGAATCAGCTGGAGGCAGGGCTAACACTCTGATTACTGGGCCCCATTGCCCCCTAAGTTTCTGATTAAATAAGTCTGGATGTGGCCAAGTGCTGCTGCTGCCGCCACTGCTGCTGCTGTTGCTAATTCTGGGATTGAGGCCTGCCTTCACTAATGCTTTCGATGGCTGAGGCCTTGCTGGGGGAATGCGTTCTCAATTCTGTTTATAAATGATTGGTGTTGGCTGGGTGCAGCTCTCAGCCCAGGCAGAGCTGTCAAGAGTGGGAAGTCTGATTTCTCTTAACTCGAGCAGGCACAGAAGTTTCTGATTTATTTCTGGCTATAATCAATACCTCGAGGCAAGGGGGTGCTCTTAGCCAGCAGGAAGTCGAGAAGAGTAGAAAAAGACAGAGCTTCTGTTCTAAATTCAGAAGCAATCTCTCTTCAACGGCAGGCGTGCTCCAATATCCTGGGAGGTGGGGAGTGAGAAGGGACCACTTCCAGGAACCTCCCTATTTCTCTTGTGCCCACATCTGCTGACAGTTCCTTCTACGAAGCAGCCGTGTTTGTGTATAATGCATGTACATCCTCCCAAATATTTTATTATTTCTAGGTTATTTGGAATACCTTATAAAATGTAAATGTGATATAAACACTTATCACACTCTTTTTTTGTTTTCTTTCTTTAACAAAAAGAGTGTGGGCATGTTCAATGAAGATGCAGTTCTTTTCCTGAGTGTTTTCCATCTGTGCCGGCTTGACGCAGAGCAAACCATGGCTATGCAGAACCAAACACAAGCCAGTTATTGTGGCTCCTGACCCTTGAGTGCAACCCTCCTGAAATGTTCAGAATTCAGCTAGAGAATGAAAGCCTGGCCTTCAGCTAGAGATCTCACTTACTCAGGCACGGGAGGTGGATTTAATGTCAAGAATCCTCTACGGGGTCGGGAACAAACATTTTTGGTTCTTTTTGTTGGCCCAGGCTTGTGTTCTGCCCATCAACCAAGATGTAAATTTTGAACTCATCCTAAAGTCGTGCGGGAGAGGCAAGACTTGTCTCCCACTGTTAACAGAGGTTTCTGTCCCACCAGATCCCACATCCGTTTAGTTCCAAATAAACACACAGAGGCCTAAATTAATTATAAACTGATTGGCCTATTAGCTCAGGCTTCTTATTAACTCTTATAACTTACATTAGCCTGTAATTCTTGTCTGTGTTAGCCATGTAGCTTGGTACCTTTTTCAGCAAGGCAGTCACGTCTTGCTTCCTCTGTGTCTGGATGATGACGCCAGACTGAGTCTTTCCTCTTCCCAGAATTCTCTTGTTCTTATTGCCCTACCTCTACTTCCTGCCTGGTTGCCTGCCTTTACTTCCTGCCTGGTCACCTGCCTATATTTCCTGCCTGGCTACTGGCTCATCAGCATTTTATTAAACAAGTACAAGAAACAAATCTTTCTAGAGTAAAACCATTGTCCCATAGCATCCCTCTCTCTAGCGTTGGTTTTTTCAAGACACAGCTTTTCTGTGTAGTAACCCTGGTTGTCCTGGAACTTGCTTTGTAGGCTGGCCTCAGACTCACAGAGATCCACCTGCCTATATCTCCCAAGTTCTGGGACTAAAAGTATGGGCCAAGCACACCCAGTTAAAACTCCCCTCTTCCAAGTTAGCTGGATATTAACTGACGAAAGACAAAAGGCAAAGGGAAAGGAGACACTGTATTAGCATGTTTTTGTGCACAAGGTCGCCACAGAAAGCTGTTCACACCGAAAGATGGACGATGAGGGCTCACACATCAGCTCTGCCACCGCTGAGGAATTGTGACTGATGAAAGATGGTGTTCGGAGCTCCTGGAGGCAGTAAATTGGTGACTAGGAAATATATCCTAGAAAGGGGCTGCTCAGCCGAATTTTTGACTCAGAGTTGCTCTTATTCTAAGAGCTCTCCTCTTCCCAGTTAGGAGACAGGCTGTCTTTACAAAGAGAGATTTATTCCCTAACTTTTAGAAAAGCTGTTCCTGCAGTTTCTTAAATGCTGTCAGCTAAAAATAGCATGACTGGAGCGGCGTTTGGGGGGGCACACCCTCATCACCTTTAGCAGGTTTTGTTTTGTTTTTTTAAATCCAAAGTCAGTGTATAGGCAAGACCACCTGGGGGTTTTGTTCCCAGCACGCTCTGATTTAACAGGTCTGGACTGGAGACTTGTCATCTTGTATTTCCAGTCATGATCACATCTGGGAGGCATTTGAGCCTCAGTCCAGCGTACCTGATTCTTTGCAACATGTTCCAGTCCCGTCAGAAAGGACCCATTCCAGCACACGCTAGATTAGCATGCCTGGGCTTACAGTATGACGAGAACCATGGTAATATTCAGGGGAATCTCCAAACTTTCCTCATGTTTAGCCTACCTGACATCTTATGTTTCGGTGTGATGTGGGAATGTCATATATAAATCTGTTGCTTTCATTGGTTAAGCAATAAAGAAACTCCTTGGCCCTGATAGGTTAAAACATAGGTGGGAGGAGTAAACAGAATAGGATGCTGGGAGGAAGAGGAAGTGAGCTCATACTCAACAGCTCTGCTCTTTGGAGCAGAGGCCCGGCTCTGCTCTCCCAGGCAGCTCCGACCCAGGATGGACGTAGGCTAGAATCTTCCCGGTAAGCGCACCTTGGGGTGCTTACACACATTATTAGAAATGGGCTAGTCCAGGTGCGAGAATTAGCCTAGAAGAGGCTAGATAGAAATGGGCCAAGCAGTGCTTAAATGGATACAGTTTGTGTGTTGTTATTTCGGGGCGTAAGCTAGCAGGCGGCTGGGGTGCTGGGGACGCAGCCCCGCCGCACTTATTACTACATCGGTGGAATGATCTAAGATGGGGATTGAGTGTCTCAATTTGCTACTTATTTGTCTGTTTACTTACATTGACAGGGTCTTGTGTGTTCTAGACTGTTCTTAAGCTTGCTGTATAGCTGGGTTTACACAGTGCTGGGGATAAGTCCCAGGGCTTTGTGTGAGCTAGGCAACCCCTCTATGAGCTGAGTTACATTCCCAGCCGCCACACTTATTTTTGAGGAAAGGTTTCCTTGGGCATCGGTCTAGTTGTTGGAGTATTTAGACACCTGACCTTCTCCTGGGATCCATGTCTTATTTTCTGAAACCGATCTTGGTCTCGGAAATATTGCCTCTAGTTTGGGAAACTACCAAGTACAGCCAAAATGGTACTTCCATTTCTGTTGCTACTGCCCCTGGTTTCTTGGTTGAACACTTGCATCCTCTAGAGAGGGTTTTTGCTGCAGCTGCCCCCTTTAAATTAGTGACATGCCCAAATGAATGAAATCCTATTCTCTGCAAAAGGGGAACTTCCCACTTTTCTCTCATATTTCTCTTCTTCCTCTTCCTACTTCTCTCTAATAAATGTTTTCTTAGAGGAAGGATTAGTGATTCTATCCTCCCCACCCCCCTGCGCCGCAGCCTTGTTATTTTTGACACAAGGTTTCTTTGCGTAGCCATGGCTGTCCTAAAACTAGCTCTGTACACCAGGCTAGCCTTGAATTCAGAGGTCCTCCTGCCTCTGCCTCCAAAGTGCTGGGAGAAAAGGCATGTGTCGCCACTATCAGCAGCTGGACCAGTAGTGATTTTATTAAGTGATTCTAGCATAAGTTGACTAAATTGAGAAAGAATGCGAAGAGTGTAACTGAAGCTGCATGGAGTAGACTAGCAACTTCAATGCCGGATTTCTAATAGACCATGGGTGTTACAATCGAAGAGTCTTTGCCATTGAAGGCAGTTGTCTTTCGTTTGTTTGTTCTGTTTTGTTTTGTTTTAAGTTGTGTGTATATGAGCTAGGCAAGGTGTCTTGAGCTTTTAATGCCAGCATTCAGAAAACAGAGGCAGGTGGATAACTGTGAATTTGAAGCCAGTTTGGTCTCCATAGCAAATTCCAGGCTAGACAAGGTTACCTAGGGAGTATAGTGAGACTCTGAAAAAAAAAAATCAAAGTGTGTGTGGTGTATATGTGTGTTTCTGTGTGAGCGTGCCTGTGCATATGTAGGCATGCATAAGTATGTCAGAGTGCATGGAAAGTCAGAGCTTGACGTCGGGTGTCTTTTGCATTCCTTCACCACATTAGTTTTGAGGCAGGCTGTCTCACTGAACATGTAGCTCACTAATCTGCTAGAATGGCTGACCAGCAGACTCTGTGGATCTGCCTGTCCCCTGCCTGCAATACTAGGGTTAGAGATGCAAGTCACCATGTCCTTCTGGGCATCTAAGCTCAGTTTCCAATGCTTGTGTGGCAGGCTCTTTAACAACGAAGTTCTTTCACATTTCCCCAGCTCTGAAGATAAATTTTTAAATATTTTATGACATAAAATTATTTCTTTTTAATTATTTATCTTTATTTTATGTGCATTTTTTTTTTGCCTGTATCCATATCTGTGTGAGGGTGTTGGATCTCCTGGAACTGGAGTTACAGACAGTTGTGAGCCGCCATGTGGGTGCTGGGAATTGAACTTGGATCCTCTGGAAGAGCAGTCAGTACTCTTAACCACGGAGACATCTCTCCAACCCCTCATAAAATAATTTCATAAGTTACAAATAATAAGAAGAAAATAAAAATCACTTAGCAACTCACCACAAAGGATGACCACTGGCTGGATTTGAGATATTGTTTTTCAGGCTTCAATTTAATTGTTTTATTTATTGGTTAATGTTTATGATGAGAGTGACTGCATCCAGGACTTGGCACATGTTAGGTGTGTGCTCGACCACCCAGTAGTAGCCCCATGACCAGAGGCTGTATTTATATCAATCTCTAGATACTATGCCTATCATATATACATAGGAATAGAGTAGTTTTTTTCCCTAAAGGTTGCATGTACAGAAAAATTCAATTTAACTGTTTCGTGAATGGCCGCCTTCCAAGTATTAATGAATGCTTTTTTAATTGTGCTAATATAATCAGCATCTTGCGATGCTCTTTATTTCATCCTTGATGCTTTGTATGTCCATTTGTCATTCATTCAACTAGCATTGATGGGATGGTGTCTCTGCTTCAAGGACTGAGCACATAGCTATTATTCAATTTAAATATTTAACTTCGGCTATAATGGCTGTACTAAATACTGCTCCTGAAGCCTAGCTTTTAACAGCTTGTGCTTCTTGGCTTTAAAAATTGTACGCCTAATTTTTAATGTACCAAATAATGTAAATTTCACTTTATTTCCATCATCCCCCCCCCAAGGAATGGGGGGTTAAAAATGAGCATCTTTGTTCATGGAAATTGCTGTTTCAAGGAAAACAATTAAGATCTAACACATGGGAAGCAAACGCGCATCCGATGAAAGTGAAGAGAGATTTAAATTATGATTTACTGCTTATGAAAATGACTTTGTTTATGAAATGGAGTTTGGCAATCTCACTCAATGAATATAGTAATTTAAGCAAATTTTGCATTAGGAATGAATCACAGTAAGAATTCTCTATTGTGACATTGTAAGAGTTTAATGGCCATTTGTGTTCCAGCAAGTTTCTGGAAGAATTGGTCAAGTACCAGAAGCTCACTGTGATGACAAATGGCTCACAAGGAATTGCTTTGAAAGAAAACACTACTTTTTGTTTTTGAAACAAATTTGTGTAAACACTAGACATATTCCAGTATCTGTAAATCATGTTCTTTGACCAGAAACTCCAAAGGGATAGCTTTGCCTTTTGGGCCTTTCTTTCTTTTAAAAAACTTGAGTTACATTTTGTTTATTGAATGTGTGCATGCACACACACACACACACACACATATCAGAAGACAGCTTGCAGAAGTCACTTCTGGAACTCGAGTCATAGGGCTCTATGGCAGGCATCTTTACCGACTAAGCCACCTCCTGACTCTTCTCTAAGTCTTATCCCTCCTTCTTCCAGGGCAGCAAAGAGTTAGACAGCCTGTTACCGCTGCATCTCTCTCCCTGTGTTTTTCTAAAGCAAGCAATTGGTACCCTGTGGGTTGGTTCAGGCTTTGTAGCTCCTCAATCTGGCCATCAAAATAGGAGCTTTTTCCTTCTCCGAGTTCCTCTTTAATGATGTGGAATTGTTCAAATGTTTCTTATAGATCATCCTCCGAGTTTTACTATGGCTCTTCCAATAAATGGAAGATGTTCGTCTCAAACAATCACAAATCTCCATTGATTTACAAATGTAACTTCTACTGTGATTGTAATGGCTCAGTTTCAAGTAGTGTCATTTATAATAGAAATCGCATAAAATCAATGGGAATACAAACTAATGTTGTTCATTTTCAGAAACGAATAAGATGGTTGCCAATTTTTCCGATTGCAAAGCATGTGTTTACATTTGATGAAATAGGTCTAGAGTTACATTTCCAGATTAAAGAAAAGCAACGACCTGGGGAAGGGTGCTCAATCACTTCTGAAGTTATCATGCTTCTGACTTGGCTGCCTAACTCATTTTGTATGGATACACATAGACCATCTCTAGGGCTGGATCCAAATCACACAGGATTGGATGTTGGTACAATTTCTTAAGGCTTCTTAGAGAAAAGGTTAAAAAATATTTTACTTTTATAAGACTTATGAAAAGAAATAACCAGAGAAACTTGGCACTGGGGCTACTCAGCAGCCCAGATGTAGATTAACGTGTGGTTTTCGGTAGGAAAGGCACCTCTGGACTTACAGATTCGTACATCAGAGCTGAGGCAGGAAGCTGAAGTCAACTGCCCATCAGAATGTGATAGGCTTGTGTCTGGCTCCTGAAATTGATAGTGTTATATGGAGCAAGTACTGTGGTGTGGGAAACTCTTCATTCCTCTGGATGCGTTAGTAGATCTTTTCTCAGTGCTCAGCAGAGAATTCTGTGGACTCATCTCAAACACGGGCAATTTGATTCTTTCTGAAGGACTGGCAGAACTGTGGACTCACTCACGGCGTGGGAAATTAACAACAAATTAAGGGCAGACCAAAACCAAGGGATGGAGAAATCCTGGGGTCCTGTAGTGGGGAGAAAGATGTATACAGTTTCAGCTGCAGATGAGGCCTCCCTAGGAGAATCAAATACAGGCTTTCATCTTCAGAGTAGGCTCTGGGGAAAGGAAACTCAGAGAGGCTCACTTGGAGGTGAAGGCTGCAGCATTCGAAAAAAGGTCACCAACATGGAACCAAGAGTATCCGCCTTTAGACAGGCTAGTCACGGGAACTTATTAGGTATGCAAATTAGCAGAATCCTCCTTGGCCTTGTATCTGAGGACTGCTCCAAGAAACCAGTACTGGAGCTCACCAAAACCTCTTGCTCTCAACTACACTAAACCAGAGAGTTTTTGAAAGAATGTGAAGGGATGTTTCTAGAAGATTAAGATGGCAGTTTAGATTAGATATATTGCATAGAGAAGAAGTCAGAAGCTGGGAAGTCTGTGTGTTTAAAATAGTGTCCTAATCGGCTCGGCATATATGAATTATAACTTTCGCTGCTGCATTTTAAAGGTCTTCTTGATTAGGCCTTTAGTATCTTCATTTTTATGCTCTAGCCTGTTAAAGTGTACCCATATGCCTTGGTGAGCCTACCTTGAATTATTTAATAAACTATTTAATGACCAACTTAATGCTTTCATTTTATTACAGTGAAAGCTAATTTAATGAATCCTCGCTAGTAACTAGTCAGAGAAAATTCCATTTTGCAATAATATGAAATCCAATACAGATCCAGCCACCGTATAGACACCCATCAGTTATAGGGAGACACCTTTCATATTAGGGGATTCGGGTGTTTCTTGGAAGTCTGTACATGAAAATTTCTTTGTCAGACATAATTCCAAGCGAACCCACCAATTTGCAGTAGAGTCAATTAACAGAAAGGAAGGGAACGAAGGGAGGGGACGGTGAAGGAGAAAGGGTGGCCGTTGTGAGGACAAACTGAGGAGGAGAAAAAGAGGGACAGAAAGAAGAAATATGTAGCTGGGAAGTATAAAAAAAAATCACATCTCAAAAGTCAGTCAGCGGACGAACACGGAGGTGAGCGCTGCCGGGCTGGGTAATGAGTGTCGCCCAGCAGGCCCTGCTAAGATCTGCTCCGTGCCTCCGGGCACAAGCTGACTGTAATGCCACTGGACGGCTGCCCTGTAAGTGTTTTCTTAAGTTGAAATCTTGGCACTTTTTACACGCCCATCCATAGGAAACCTGCAGAGTGAGAAACACACAGCAAACGTACTTATGGGACCCGGCGCGTGAAGCCATGGTGTTTACATAAGTCTTACACAATTTGAGAATAACGCAATTTGACACAAGAGACAGGTTGATGAAATGTCTGAGTCTTTTTTTTTTTTTTTTTTTTTTTTTTTTTTTCCTTCTTGGCATTACAGATGAGTGGGTAGAACAGAGCCATGGGAAAGCTGAGAGCTGGCTCCGGCTCCTGGCTCCGAGGCCGACATCCTGTGAGTCAGGGCAAGAGCCATGGCTTCAGCCCCGAGATCATTCCAGAACAGGCTGGGAGGAGAGTTGTGTGAGGGTTTGTACAGGCTCCAGTCTTCTGGGATTTCAGGAGACTGGGAAGGTTACCCAGCAGACAGCAGCCAAGCCACACGCACCCCAGCCAGTCTCCTCGGGTCAGGTTGTAAAAAGAGAGCTTTTGAAGCCCAAACCTTAACCGGTGTTAGTGTTGGAGCCCTGCTGGTCAGTTGGACAGGGAAGCGGGCTGGAGGCCTGGGAGAGTGTGATAAGAAAGGGCGGCGCTTGCTTTGGAAATCCATCAGACTGGAGAATGAGTGCCTGAATGCATTAGGCGAGCTTCAAGAGCCTGGAGCCAGAAGAAAGGTTCAGAATTAGATGGCATATGTGGGTTCTGTCATCAGCAGAGGTAGTAGAGAGGTAGTAGGGTAAGCCCTGGCAGAGGCTCAGGGTCAGGAGCGCACCGTACCGGATGGCAGTTATCACTAACAGGTTTCCAGTGCTGGGGGGTGGGGGGGTGGGGGGGGGGGGCGGGAGGGGGGCACGGACACAGCCAGCGCCATCATTGTCGTATAGCATGTGCTCTGGCTCTTCCACTGGACTCTCGTTAGAAATGGGGGAACTAAGGCTCGAAGGATAAGACGCTACCAGCAAGCCACGGCTTTGAAGGCTGAGCATGGAGGCTCTCAATGGACACTTTGCAGAAACGGAAACAAGGGATGGGAGTGTTGTCACACTTTAGATCAGAAATGCAGTTGTTGGCACATGGGGAACAGTTGCAATCAGCATTTCTCTATTCATCCCGCGGGGCATCGCAGAGCGTAGAAGGCTAGAGAAGTTTGTCATAACCTCCGACCCGGAGACAAAGTAGTTGCATGATCTGCTGTGTTGCTCCAGGCTTGCTGCAGAGCCAAGATTCTTCTCCAGGCTCTGGAGGTACAGGACAACTGGCTTTGGTGCCTAAACACAAGGTGGGCTTGGTAACACCGTAGAACCACAGACTTAAGCTGTTTTCTTAACAGAAAACAAAGAGGAAAGTTTGTTATTACTAATTTGTTTGAACCAAGTAGTCTTCCAAGCTGGGTAAAATAAATCAATTAATGTGGGGAGATTGAAGATGATTACTACCTAATTTAGAGACTAACAAAATTTCTCTCTCTCTCTCTCTCTCTCTCTCTCTCTCTCTCTCTCTTGATCTTCTGCTCTTTCTCTCTCCTGCTCTCTGGATCTTTCTCTGGTTCTCTCTCTCTCTCTTATACACACACCTTGAAAATGTAATGTGCCATCTGAAAAACCTCATTTCAATAATGCAACTGTTGAAATTCTCTTAGTTAAACTTTATTTAAATATTTTAAGTGTATGTTTATGTGTATATGTGGGTGTGTGTGCTTGTCTTTCTGCACACCATGCATATACCTGGTGCCTACAGAGGCCAGAAGAGGGCGTTGGGTCCACGGGACTGAAGTGTTATGGTCAGACGTACGCCACTAGGTGGGTGCTGGGAACTGAACCCCAGTCCTCTGCAACAAGTGCTCTTAACCGCTAAGTCATCCATCCCTCTGGCTCCATTAAGCTCTATTTTAGGAAGACCAAGGCAGTGGCTAATCTTGAGAACTAGTACTTCAACGTACTGAGAAATACTGAATATGTTTCTCTGCCTAGGAAGGATAACACCTGTGATGAATTGGTGCCCTAATTTTCTTTTCAGCTGTCTATTTTGAAAAACCCTACTGCTTTTTAAACTACTCTTAATTTCTCTTTCTGTAAAAGTGGGAAGAAATCCACACTTTGAAGACTGAACTTGGACCTGGTCCTGGAGCATCAAATAACACCATAGTATGAGTTTTGTAGGCGACAGTCCTCAGCTGATTAGTGCTTAGACGTAATAACTAATCCCTTAGTGCCTTTGTTTCACAGATAAGGAAACTGGAACATAATCAAATCTTATAGGATTGGAAGCCAAGAAGCCAGAAAAGAAGATATTCTTTGTATTGCCCATACTCCGGCTCTATTGTCTAGTGCATTATATATTCGATTATTCCTGTAGGATTTTGATTTTATTTTTGGTTTTCTGAGACAAAGTTTCTCAGTCCTGGCTGTCCTGGAACTAGGTCTGTAGACCAGGCTGGCTTCGAAATCACAGAGATCCACCTGTTTCTGCCTCCCAAGTGCTGGGATTAAAGGCATACATCACCACATCACCACCACTCTGCATTTTTTTAAATTTTATTTTTTCCCCTAACATATG
This sequence comes from Alexandromys fortis, assembly GCF_014885135.2. Classification (NCBI taxonomy): domain Eukaryota; kingdom Metazoa; phylum Chordata; class Mammalia; order Rodentia; family Cricetidae; genus Alexandromys; species Alexandromys fortis. Next base: position 1,092,245 of record NW_026067946.1, on the reverse strand, counting down.
AAATAAACACCAGCATTCAGCTTTCCTGCTAATTTTTTTTCAGAAACAGAAGAGTTGAAAACATGGATACAAAGAGATATTTGTACACTTGCTCATAGTGACATGATCTCCAAGAATCACAAAGAGAAGCAACTCAAGTACCTACAGGTAAGCGGTGGATAAACAAAGTGTGATGAGCACACATGGTGGGTGGGGATGTTCAGTTTTCAAAAGAAACACACACCACCACACAGATGAACCTTGAAGGCAAGTTGAGTTCAACAAATCAATCACGAAAGGATAAATATCAGCCCCGGGATTCCACATACAGACTAGTCAAACTCCTAGAGACAGGAAGTAAGTGTATCTTCAGGAGAAAGGGGGGGATGGGAAGTCATATTTAGCAGCTGGGGAAGATGAAAACATTCTAGAGGTCTGGAGATGAGTGACAGTGAGACTGTGTAATAGTTAAGAGGATGTACGTTACTTTGTTCATTGCTGCGATAATACACAGTACAAAAGTGACTTAAGGATTGAGGGCCTGATGAAGTTCAAAGTTTGAAGAGCTAGAGCATCATGGCAGGGAAGGCATGCAGGTGGACGAACAGTTGCTTATTCATACCTGCTTGGACCCAGAATGCTAAGTGTCAGTGCTCATTCAGCAATTTCGTTTCTCCTCTTTATTCAGTGGAGGACACCACACTACTCTCATTGTTGGTTTTCCCTTCTTGCTTAAGCCACTCTGAAACCTGGTCTTATAAATGCCCAGAGCTGTATCTCTTAGGTGACTCCAAACCCCATCCACTCAATAACCAAGCTTACCAGCAGAGATGGTGAATTGTATACTGTGTTCATTTTACCACTGTTTTGTTTTTACAACTGAAAATCTGTTTTCTCCGAAGGCTTGAAGACTGTTCATATCATTGTTTTATTCTACAAAGCAACTCTTCTTCATTTACTTTGTAACAGGTTTTCATGGAAATGATGTTTTGAGCACATGGAATAAGCTAAAGTTCGAACACACACTTGCTCCGTTAAGTAGTTTCACATTTCAGATTTATCAATCAACTTGATAAAGGAGAAAAGATCAATAGTGTATTTCTTACTTCAGGAGACTGATGATCTGAGAGCTTAAGAACACAAGATCTTGCTAGTGCTAAATGCGTGTTCTAATTGTGTTTTGGACAAAGACATCTTAAGAGATGCTTGTTAACAAAGACCCAAAGCAAGAATGGTGGATGCTGGCGTTTCCAATGGAAAATTACCAGTTAGGAATCCTAGAATAAAAACTGGAGTCTACATTCTCAATTGCAAAGCTATGCTCTGCTGTCAGAGTTATTTGTTATGACCTGCTGCCTTGCTCTAGCAATCTGTAGATGGGGGTGATTCATTTTCATACAGAAAAGTCAAAAAAGCTATTGAATCAATATTTCTATCTATTTTAAAAACTGAGTAATTTTTGCCTGGGATTACTGTGAGGATTATTGTGAACTTGAATATGTTAACATGTTTGCTGTTTTAATTAAAAATTGTTTATGTGTGTGAGTGTTTTGTCTGTATGTGTATGTATGTCTGTCTGCCAGTTGTGTGTGCCTGGTGCCCGTGGAGGCCAGAAAAAGGCATCATTTCCCCTGGAGCTGAAATTAATCATTGTGAGCAGCTATGTGAGTGCTGGGAATCAAATTTGGGGCCTCTGGAAGAGCAGTATTCTTAACCTTTGATCCATCTCTTCAGTCCCTGCATAATTTCTAATAATTAATAATATTTTGAGAAATTTCTTAGTAAATGAAATTAATTAAATTAATTTAATTAATTAAATTTCTTATTAAATTTAAGTTTAGATTTTCACAATTTGGTATTGTAAGTTAAGACTCTTATCAACTGTTTTCTTAAAAATTGTAGAACTTATGATGTATCTAGAACTTATGGTCTACCTGGAACTTATGATGTATCTAGAACTTATGGTCTATCTAGATCTTATGATGTATCTAGAACTTATGGTCTACCTAGAACTTATGGTGTATCTAGAACTTATAATGTATGTAGAACTTACAAAGTATCTAGAATTTTACAGTGTATCTGAAAGTCAAATTGGGTATGAAGTCAACATTTTACTGTTGTCAGCTCTGCAGAGAGTGTCTGTGTGTTCCTAGAAGAGGAGGTTGTTCCTCCACCTTAAACGTCATCAACAAAACTGGCAGCAATGTGCTCATTCCAGGATGGTTGTTTGTCCTGGTTGTTGATGTGAGAGGCAGGAAGGGCTTTGCTTGATTGTCAGATGTCAGACCATTTGTTGTGGAATAATCTTTCTGTACACTGTGAAGATGTATTACTCAGATTGATTTAAAAATAGCTAGGCAGGATTTCATATGTAGGCAGATTTTTCTGTCTCAATTGCCAGCTCCTAAGTAGCCACATGGAGACTTCTTATTAATTATGAAAGCCCAGTCAATAACTTAGGCTTGTTTCTACCTAGCTCTTATAACTTAAATTAGCCCAGTTCTTTTAATCTAGTTTCTGTTTTGTAACTTTATTACCTCATTTCCATATTGCTCATCTTGCTTCCTCTCCATCTGGCTGGTGATTCCCCTTCTTCTGTGTCCTCTGTGACTGGCAATCCTGCCTACTTATTGACTGTTCAGCTTTTTACTAAACCAGTCTGATTGACCCACCTTCACAGTACACAAAAAGATTATTCCACAACAATCATGTTCCCATTATGAACAAATAAACTCCTTATAAAGAAAGGCCCAACTGGCCAGAGCAGCGAAGTTCAAGGCAAGACTTGAGAAAAGCATCCCTGGGTGCCTTTGTGAGAGTCTTGTCTTTTGAAATCATAAGATCTGGGCAAAACAGAAGGTTAAATAAAATGAACAAGAATGTTTTGGGGATAAAAAAGAAACAAGGAATGATTTCAAATAGGAGAAACAAACTTTCAGCTTCCCTTTCATCTTTTATAGGGCCCACCCCGACTCCACCCTACTAGATTGCTAAGGGGAGCTGTCTGTTGTTCAGGTTCATCTGGGTCTGGCTTGTGCTTCTGTACAAACAGTGGTACTTGTCTCTGCATTGGTCCACAGCTAACCAAGTAAGTGTACTAGGCTGTTTCTTTTATGCCACCAGCCAGCTCCCATACATGACACTGAAACTTATTATTAGTTTTGAATATTTGGTCTAGTTTAGGCATGTTTCTGGTTCGATCTTTTAACTTAAACTGACTTGTTTCTCTTTATCTACTTTTTGCCTTGGGTCTTATTTCTGTATATCTTACTTTTACTGCTTCTGGTGTCTGTCTGTCTGGCATCTGCCTGGCATCTTGCCTCGGGCATCTCCCTTGTTCTCCTTTCTTCCTTCTTCTCTCATTCCTCCCATTCCCTTTGGAGCCTAGATTTCTCCTATTTATTCTCTCTGCCTGTTAGGCCTGCTATCCTTTCTCTGCTTAGCTACTGGCCGTTCAGCTAATTATCAGACCAATTGGTTGTCTTAGGCCAGCAAGGTGAATTAAATGCAGCCCATCTTTTCCTAATCAAACAAATGTAGCATAAGCAAAGGTAACACACCTTTACACAGTTAAAGCAATATTCTGCAGCAGAAACAAAGGTAACCCATCTTTGTCTAGTTAAAATAATATTCTATAACACCAAGCATGAATCTTTTATGTTCACATTCTTTTGCAAATAGAGTTTTGATGATGCCCTTACAAACTTTAAAAGAGCTTGTAGAATCTGCCAATTGTAGTCTTTCGTTACCCTTCTGTATGCAGGGAGACACAAGACAGGGCTGATCGCTTGCCTGTCCTTTCCTTTCCCTCTCCTACCCTGAAGCTTTTTGTTCTCAAGCCTTTCCTGTTTCTAGAATATTCTGTAGCTGGAGGTGGCCCAGGACACTTGGAATCACTGCTCTGTGATGAAAGGTGTTGGCAGAGCTCATTGACACTTTGGATGTTTCACCTCATTATCCCCTCCGCCCTCAGCCTCTCCCTTCTACTTCCTCGAGAATGGATTATGGAGTGGCCATCTTGGGATTCCAAGAAGATGAGCCCACCCTAAGGACACACAGAGCAGAAAGATAAAGAGGCTACCCAGTTCTTGGGAGGTGTATTATTAGCTCTGGTCAGCTTCCCTCCAGACTCCAGGTTATGACTAATATGCTAGGTTAATAATAGCCTAAAGTTGTTTGAAATTCCCCTTTTGGGCTTCCTGTTACCTACCAGTTTTCTTCCCATTCACGGGAATGTTTGGGAGCCGAAGTTTCAGAAGCAAAGAAACACTAGAGCCTTTAATGAATGGTATTTCCCTAGGCTAACTTGCCTAATTATGAGAATGTTTAGTTAATATACAAATTATGAAGCTTGAAATAATTGGCTCTGATCAGCATCCTCATTATTATCATTAAAGAGATTTTTATTTGGTATTCATTTGCACAAGGAAATCTGCTCAGCTGTTTACCTGGTGAATTACTTTCCATGCGGGGGAAGGCTCTCTCGGGCTGGGAGATCATTGAGGTAATGGATGGCTTTCTCCAAGCTGTTGCTGCACGTTGGTGCTACTTGCATCCGCGCTGGTACCAAATACTCCATATAAGAGCAGTTATTTGTGCACATTAAATATGATTTCCTATCTGTGTAAAGCCAACTCAGAGCTGCCACCTCTTTACATCTTTTATAATAATGTCATTTTCACTCTGATTGATTTCTTGGGGTGGGGGAGGGAAGGGTGGAGAAAATGCCAAAGTCATGGTTAGCAAGCTGGGGTTTTTTTCTCACTGTGGACAAGCCCATGGGCGGTTCACACTGTGGATATCATCTGTTCATTTGTTGAAGCAGAAAAGAGACGTTGACAGTGGTTTTATATACAAAGAACCCTGTGTGGACCTATAGCACCAGGCAGTTGATAAGAGTTCATGTCTGTCTATTCTCAGTGGATGTGGGATTGGGGGCATTGACTATCCATACGGCAGTAATATATCCTTGTCTCGAGGGCGAGGACCAGAAGCCTTGTCTGTGCTTATCAGGAAAAATGTACCGTAAAAGCTACAAATATTTTCGTTGAAAACTCATGCATTAAGTCTTAGGTTGTACTTGGTCCAATAAGCTGATAGTGATGGCAGGAATTTTCTCCAGTTTGAGATGTTTTAGGCTCAGTGGAGGGAGAACGACATGATGGCTGCCATAGCCTTTTGTTGGGCATCCCTTTTTCCCCTCTTACTCATTAAATTTTGGGCACTATTTTTCGTTAGTTTGTGTAAACCTTGGCTGGTCAGTCCATCTTGGGTGTTATATAGCTCTGTCTTTGTTTTTAATCTGCATTAGTTCAGATTCACTTCCTTGCAAACAGCTCTGTGCTCTCAGATACGTCGTGTAAGTGATAAAAATGTTTAATTCTTCCTGAAGCAGGCTAGCCTCCGAAGTGGTAAACAAAGGAGCAGCATGAATCATTTTCATTCCCTGATCCGCCTCCCCTGAAAGAGGGCCTATGTTTTCATGTTTAGTGTAAACGGAAAGGGCTCGTTTCCCGACTCGCAAGGAACTATGTAGTAAACACTGCAAACAATGCGGTTTCTTGTCGTTAACCGGATCTTCTCCAAGGGATGACCACATCTAAGTTCAAGGGAGGCTGAAGAATGACGTCCTGCATCTGGAACCCCCTGATGCCTCTTAAAACCAGACTCAAGATTCTGCTCCTAGGCAGGAAGAGAATGATTATGAACCAGAAACGAACTGTCCCCGCTGCCATTCACAAATCATTGCAAACGAGGGCATGGCTACCTGTGGACGTGCTGGTTTCTGATGTCTGGGCTATAACCTTTGTCCAATTTAGCACCCAAACGCTTCCTCCACTCTCTGGGGTTTATGGGAGCCATATGGTGGCCAGTTACCGGCCGTAGGGGTTTATATTTTCTCTCCTTTTTTGATTTGTCTGCATCTGTGGACAAAGAACAGCTCCAATTTGTCTTACTTTGCTTCTAGACCCCAGTCTATGAGGTGAAGTTGCTTTCCAATATGATGACCCTTGCCTTTTTGCTTAGTTTTGAAGAGAAAATGTGTTTCAATTGTAAATCTCACCTCAGGACATGGACCAATTGCCTGGCCAGCCTGCATATTAAAGAATTCTGCTTTGTATTTGGACATAGAATTTTAAAAAAATCTCACAGCTGTAAAAGTAGTTAGAATCTAAAAAGTTTTTCTAAACCCCTTATCTCTATAAAGAACGTTTATTATTGCAGTGACCAGACACAGGACCCCCCTTTGTGTTACTTGGGACAACGATACCTTTTGTAATGTCCCCAAGAGCCAGGATGCCAGAAGATATCCCTGCTAGTGATTCCCAATAATTCCCTAGTGAGAAGTCATAAAGGCTGAGCCATTAGATGATTTTCCTTGAAACTTCTTGAGGTCTCCTAGCAGGAGGTTTTAATATTTAAAATACTTAGTAGCGGAAGTCCTTTCCTTAGGAATAATGGGATTTCAGGTCCAGATTCTCAAAACAAAAACAGCATGTATGCCTGAAATATAAAAAGAAAGGGAGTTCTTTTTCTCTGACTTGAATTCCAAGAGAGCTGTGGTAGCGTCACTTGTTTACTTTGGACTTTTGAGCACCACTGTACACAGACACGCGAGGAGATTTGCTATCTCCAAAGATTATGTCTCTCTGTTCGGTTGTGAAGACCATGGTGCTGAAGGCACCAAGTGCCACAGAATACAGAGATGTTAACAACCGCTCAGCCATTCCCATAGGACTCTCTTTAATTCAACTCAATTCAGCACACTGCAATAAATCAATGGAATTCAATTTAATTAAACGCTGATCAATGATATGGTGGACGCATAAAAAGAAGCCATTTCTACCGGGGAGACCATGTATGTATGTTCACAGGGGAAGAGACCGAGGCAGACCGTTTAAATGCAGGGGTGTTTGACATGGGACTCAGTCGTGTCTGCATCCCAGTGTTTGTTTTACTTTAATTGGGTTTGCAGAAGGAGTTCCCATACCACCCTCAGGAGATGATTCCTGGTGTCATTGGTACATCCCCCTCCACAAAGGTGAAATCTGAGGTGATTATTTACACAGAAATAAGCATGACATTAACATTTTATCTGTGAATGTCAAGCAAGAGATATAAATAAATATTTTTGTCATTGAGTGGGAGATTTTGGTGCACTTTTTTTTTGGTATCTCATGGTTTCTGTATCCCTGGAATAAGTTATAACAACTGTGTATTATTTAATCTATTATAAAACCGTAAAGGCAGTGGACGACATTTAGCCTTTGATGAATCTGGGCACTGAATTAATGAGTTGTTTGTTCACGGCTACTTCTGAATGTTTTGTCTTGTTCATTTTTTTCTCTTTATTCAATTTTCTTTGAAAACTGAAAAGTCTCATTAAGTGTAATGCACGTGATAAAAATTGGGTTTTAGACTAGAGGTGGCCCACACATTTAATCCCAGCACTCAGGAGGCAGAGGCATTGATCATGAGGCTTGATCTCTGTGAGTTCAAGTCCAGCCTGGTCTACACAGTGAGTTTCAGCAGCCAGAACTGTTACACAGAGAAACCCTTCTCAAAAAAACAAACAAACAAACAAAAAACCAAAACCAAATAGATGAAGAAAGAGATAGATAGATAGATAGATAGATAGATAGATAGATAGATAGATTTGTTAGTACAAGCAAAGAATTGAATTCATTATTGCTTTCAGGGAAAATGTCCTTTAGTTGTACCATGGCTCACTTGTCTCCCTCAAGAATTCTGAAGTGAAATGGGGTACCTACAACTTGTCCCTTGCTTGGGATTCTAAGGTGATGCAAACACTAGGTATGCCTTTGACCAATGTCTTCTTCCAGTCTTGTTCATTTGGGCGATTACTTTGCATGCAGGGGGTGATTGAAGGAAACCTTTCTGTCACAATATAAAAAAAAAATCTCACAAGAGTTCTGTGAGAGGGAATGGGGGACGGAGCCAGGCCACTTGGTTGCTGCTCGTACTGGAGGACAAGGAGGCAGTGTGGCCACAGCTTTCAGCTAGTCACGGTCACTAAGTGACTTTCTTTGTCTCAGTTGACTTATGTGTAAATAACAGGGCTGATGCCTGTCTCTCCCTCAAGGGAAAAAAACTGATGCTCTGAGGCTAACTTGAGACAATGGAGGAAAGCGTGTTTACATAATGCTGAGCCCAGAGCGGGCAGTAGTATATGCCAGCTAAGGACAATGGTGACTATTTGTGCAATAGCAACAGAGACCATTGTGTGCGTGGTGTGCATGTGTGTATGTCCACATGTCTGTGCCTGTGCTCATATTGTGTATGTGTGTGTAGTGGCTGGCAGTTAGCATTAGGTCTCTTTCTCTATCACACTTTGCCTTACGTTTCTGATACAGGTTCTCCCTCTGAACTGGAGGCTCACCAGCTCGGCTAGACTGGCTGGCCAGCAATCCCCAGAGATCTTCCTGTCTCCGTCTCCCCAGGATGTACAGGCATCTACCACTGCTCCCTGCTAGAGGTCTGAACTTAGGTTCTTCAGCTTGTCCAGCACCCACCATACCAACTCAGCCGTCTCCCTAGACCCCAGGAGAGATCGTTAAGGTCAACAGCTTTCTTTGCCCCCTTTCATCTGTTTTAAAATTTCTCCGGTTGAACCTAAGGTAAGTCTTGAACATTATAAAATAGGAAGGCTTGAGACAATGGCTACAGTGTTTTGTATATGCTGAGCTCCAATTAGACAGCAAGTGACATCAGCAAAGGACAGTGACTAGGAACAACTCTTTGTCCAAAAGTTTAAGATTGTGTTTAAGAGCACATTAAAAAAATTTTTTTTAAATTTTTTATTCATTTTACATACTAACCACAGTTCCCCTTTCCTTGCATCTTCCTGCTTCCCCGTCCTCCACCCCCTATCCAATCCTCAGAGAGGGTACAGCCTTGCCTGGGGAGTCAACACAGCCTGGCACATCAAGTTGAGGCAGGACCAAGCCTTTCCCTACTGCATCAAGCCTGAGCAAGGCATTCCACCATAGGGAATAGGCTCTGAAAAGCCAGCTCATGCACCAGGGATAGATCCTGGTCCCACTGCCAGGGTCCCCACAAACAGACCAAGCCACAAAACTGTCACGTGTAGAGAGCCTAGTTCAGTTCCATGCAGGCTCCCCAGCTGTCAGTTCAGAGTCCATGAACTCCGACTAGCTTTGGTTAGCTGTCTCTGTGGGTTTCACCATCATAAATGATCTTGACCTCCCCCCCTTGCTCACAAAATCCCTTTTCCCTTTCTTCAGCTGGACTCCAGGAGCTTGGCTGTGGATCTCTGCATCTGCTTCCATCAGTTACTGGATGAAGGTTCTAAGATGACAATTAGGGTAATCACCAATCTGATTACAAGAAAAGGTCATTCAGGCACCCTCTCCACTATTGATTAGGGTCTTAGTTGGGGTCATCTTTATGTATCCCTGGGAATTTCCCTAGCTCCAGGTTTCTCCCTAACCTGGTAATGGCTCCCTCTATCAAGATCTCGCTTTCATTGCTTAAGAGTGCATGTTAACTTGTTTACATCTGTTGGATAAGGCTTTCAACCTAGATCCGGGTCTTAGACCTCAGGTATCCAAAGGAGGCATCGCAGAGACTTTTGGTTAACTAGTGATGGAATACTAACTAGTTCTTGGGTGATCGTCTTCCCAGAAGTTGTGTCCTTTATGCGTCTGGGTACATCTTTTCCTGAACCGGTTTATTATACAAGGAGTAATTGCTCTCCCAGTTATAAAATATAATTAATGTTTGTGCAACCAATAAAGTATCAAGTCGAAAATAAACTTGTTTCAGTGAAGACCAAGTTCAAAGTCTTAGAAATGACAGTAGGCATTGCTACAGAGAAACACATTTGGCCAAGTGCAGGGGAGACAGCTATGTATGGGAAAGAGCTTCTCCAAAAATCTAGTAGAATCTTTCTTTTATATGCGGAAATGTATTGGGGATGGAATTTCTGTAAACAGACAGTGTTCTGGGCTGGGCTGTTGCTCAGTGATAGAGTACTTGCCTATATTATGCAAGACTCAGAACTACAAAGGAAAGAGCTGGTGTGGAAGTCTATGATCTTAGCACTACATACCCAAAATAGAAAGAAACTGTACAAACCTGTGGGATAATGTCTGATCCCAAATTAACCTGCAAGCCCCACCTGCCCAAAGATCAGGTAGCTTTTTGGAATGCTGGGATTTGTAGTTCTTGGAAATAACAGCAAAGTCTCAGGGGAAAGTATAGTGACCTATGAGTTTTGTCTATATAAGCCCGGCCAACATGTATCTTGGGGCCACTCAACTGGGAAGTTTTCAGATGGTGGTCTTGACCAAATTCTATCTTGGTCAGTATTTGCTATTTTAATAAAAACCTGCTTTAATTTGGCCAAAATGGCGGAACTTGTTTTCCTTTAGCGAATTTCAGTGTTCCCAGTGATGCGCTTGGGGGATGACTTTCTGACCTGCTCTTTAAAGATAACTGATCAGTGGCTCCTCTGCCTGAGACTTCACTGATGGGGCTTGGCTTCCTGCTTCTCTGCCTCACAGTCCTCAGTCTTAAAGCTCTATGGTTCTTGCTCCAGCTTCAAGACATATGAAGTGTTTACTCTTTCAGGTTTGGGTCTACTTGTATGTCAGGTGGTATCTCCTTAGTGGAATCAACCCACCGATCTTACTGTCCCTTGTTTGGCACATCTAAGTGTGCCCCGATTTTAGAATTCCCACATGTCATTCTCTCTGCTTACCTTTTCGTGGTGACGGCTCAGCCAGCCCCCAATTTCTTGTTTTAACATGTATGGATGTGAACAGAGAAAAACAGGCGTTGCTTACATATTGTGTCACCATAACCAGAATATCTAAAAGAAGCAAGGAGGAAAAATTTCTTTTGACTCCTGATTGGGTTTGATCCATAGTTGTTTGTCCCGACCTGCTGAGGCAAGTGTCATGGGGTTGGGAAAGCCTACTCCATAACCAATGGAAACAAAGGACAAAGAGAAAACTGGCACACTGTTGGCTGGCTGGCCATCGTCATCTTGTACTGTCCAGGCCACTAGTCCATGGGACAATGCTGGATTTAACTCCAATGCTGGAGTTAATCTCTGCAATCCCTTCCACACACACCCCCAAAGGAATGCCTCATCATTTCCTAGTCACTTCTAATGCCTATTGAGTTGGCAATGAGGATTAACTAGCACAGTAGACAACACGTAAATCAGTCTCCATATGTAGCATGATGGGAGATAGCAAACATCACCGGAAAGAGTCAAGCTGCCCAGTGAGAGAGAGCATTGAGAATAGCTTGTCATGAAGAGGGGAGCTGATAAAACGGCACTTCAGTGTAGACTACACCAAGAGATGGGCACTCCAGACATCGCAGGAAGAGCTCACCAGAAAGCATCCCATAGTCTGGGAAACTAGAAGGGACATCATTCTCTGTCTCCGGAGTACAACCTGGGATATGGGCATGCCTGAAGTACAGTAATCAGAGCAGGGGCTGGAACCCTTGACATGGCATGGATTTTAGTCTTTCACTAGAACAGTTGGAACTGCCCAGCTAAGTTGTTTTTTTTTTGTTTGTTTGTTTGCTTGTTTATTTGTTTGCTTTTTGTTGTTTGGTTTCTGTATAGATAGTCTTGATAGCCCAGGCTGACCATGAACTTCTGACCTTGCCCATCTCTACCTCTCTCCATCCTCTCATCACCATATCTGGCTTATGAAGTCCAGGGGATTGAACTCCATTTCTTATGCATATACTAAGTAAGCATAATGTCACCTGAGAGGAAGCTACACCCTGAATCCTCTCGGCTTGTATTTTGAACCCCTTCCTTTTGTGTGAGGATTAGCTCGCCGGGGGTGTGTGTGTCAGGATAGGAATAAGGACGTTTGCTTATTTTTTTTTTTAACTTGAATTTTTTAGTGGCACATGGCTGCCATCTCTTACGAATGTTAATAACAGGAGGGCAAGGATCGTGTTTGCTGTGCGGTCACCTTATCCTCAGCACCTAGGGCACTGGGCACAGGAGAGTGTTTTGTAAATGTCTGTTATTGACAGCAAACAGAGTTGAGTCTGAGTGCAAAGGGAGTGGTGGCAGCAAACTGTTGCTTGGAGAAAAAGGAGAGGTTGAGAGCCTCCGTCACCCCCCACTGAGGAGCCCCACTGAAGGGACTGGCTCCTGGTGACTGTGAGACTTGCACCAGGCCCTGGATTCAAACGACAGCTTGACATAAATCAGAAACGATTTTTTGATATTTTTCCAGTGATTGTAAAAAATGCCAGGGCTGGAGGGAAGCATTGTTTCAACATGGGCCGCTCCAGTGTTTTTGACAGGGTGTAACTCTGGGGGCTTCCCTAATTTCAACACTGCAAGCTCTTGGGGCAAAGAGAGCTAGGTGTTCATGGTAGGGTTCTCCGGTATAGGAAATGGATCTAGTAGTAGCCTTGGTTCTGGCTTCGTTGTGTGGGTTGTTTTTCCTGCTAATAGAGTCTATGGACATTCTCATTTCTGATAAGAACACAATAAAATGTGGCTTGCGGAGCCATTTCCTCTCCATGCCCCAGATCCCCAAGTTTCACTTATCACGAAACCTTGCAGCTGCTTCTTGATTGATCTCACATGGTGTGGATTGCCGGGTCTCTGCGTGTTGCTACCAGCATTGTGGATGCGTCAGCTATGCTCTCCCGAGGGTGGCTCGAGTCACAGCGCTGCTGCTGGCCTTCCCACGACCATGGCTGGGTCCTTGTGGTTCTGCGGGGGAGGGATGCTTATGGAAGCAATTTGCAGCACGCTGTGGTATGCAGAAACCTCTTGAATCTGCATTATTTAAGAGTAACCCCCTCCCGCCCCCATGCAGCAGGCTCCAGCACAGGTTGATTCAGATGCTTTTCATGATCAGGAGGAAAGAGGCCCTCTCAGGTCAAAAACCCCCGTTTGATATGGGCTCTAGCTTTGTGTATTAGTTAATTAAGAGTACCAAAATAATGATAAGAACAGCCCCAGCACTATTCATATCCATTATGCCCCCAAAAGTCCAAGCACTTTACAGGTTGGACTCTCAGAATTACGGGCTCAGAGAAACAGCACGCCATGTTTGCCTCTAGTCTCATTCCATCATGGTTAGTCCCGAGAGAACTCTGACCGTGTTTGCAAAATGGTGACATAAATAAATTTCAGGGATATGTGTGTGTGCGTGTCTTTCTCATTGCACACCTTGCCCAGCTTCGTCACTCAGAGACCGAGAGGTTAATGCGGTCTGCCTGAAAACTGACGTGGCGAGACTGTCTAAGTTACCTGTGCAACTGACCACAGCACCTCACCGAGCGGCAGTGCTCTCCGTGAGAGAAACCTCCCACTGTAATTAAGATGATTAAGGTGGTGGCGATGATGACTGTAGGGACCTTGGGCCAGAGTCCATCATTAACTGGAATCGGATAAAAATCTCAGAAGTTTGAAGCCAGAACAAAAGAGTCCTGAAGTGGATACATAGAAAGACTCACTGAAGATGTGTTTAAAACAGACTTTGCTGCCTCCTAGTTAATGACCCGAGTCCTGCCCAGTACCCCCGAGGCCGCGAGCCTCGCCCGCATCTCTGTAATTAGCTTTGAATTTCTCTCAGGCTCCTGATGCGCGTGGTGGGGGCGGTAGCTACTTAGGTGCTCTCTAGTGCTCAAAATCCTGGCTTGTTAATGGGATCATCTAGGTTTTTAATTGGTCAGCTGTCAAAAAGTTCAAAACTATGAACCATCTCCTTGAGCGAAATTGGAAGCCCCTTCGAGTCTGACTGGAGGTTAGTGTGCAAAAGGAGACAGAAGTCGCCCGCTGGGAATCACGGGGGCTGCGAGCTGTGGCGACTCAAAGGTGTCCTCCATCCGCTCACACCCTTTATCATCAGGGTGAGCAGCCTGTCACTGTCCAGATGCTGCCCGAGGCAAGGGGTTAGTACTGCTGAGGGTGACATAGCCTGCAGCTGCAGCTGTGGTCCTCATCACATTTGCACGTTCGACGGATGGAAGGGAGAGACTACAGTAGACCATTAAGTTTCTTGGTGCTGAATACAGCCCTGAAAATCTGACCAGCGCGGTCATTAGAATCCGAGGTGTTCTGGTCTTCTGTCTGTACACTCTTGCCTATGACCTCTGTTTCTAACTTTGTATCTAATTACCCACGTGATTATGTTCCACATAGGCCTGCTTTTCCTCTCAGTGAGGCAGGCTTTGCTGAAGCTCAAGGGACATGGAGAAGGAGGAATACTACAGTGTGCCATGACTGTAACAAAAGCCACCAAGGAGTGGGACTTAGGGAGATTTCATTTAAATATAATGGAATAAAAGCAAACACAACAAGATAAGAGAAATGGCCAAGAATACCAGGATGCCAAGAACAGTGTCTGTAGAAACATTCATGCAGGACACAGAGAAGGCAAGGAGCATAATAACAAAAAGGGCAGCTTATAGGGCTGGAGAAATGGCTCAGAGGTTAAGAGCATTAGCTGCTCTTCCAGAGGTCCTGAGTTCAATTCCCGGCAACCACTCAATAGATCACAACCATTTGTAAGGAGATCTGGTGGGCTCTTTTGGTCTGCAGGTATCCATGCGAACAGACTACTGTGTGCATAACAAATAAATATTTTTTAAAAAGAAGGGAAGTCCATACACCGTCTCATCCCGCGTGTGACTAGAACATGTTGAGACAGGACTTGGCTCTCCACAGGCAGGAAGGAGAAAAGGGCAAGGGTCCCCAGTAAATCACAGGTGAGTTATGTAGCCTGGAAACAAGAAAGACAAATGACGCCACCAACAGCCTATGTCACATGTAAAATGAGTTGAGGGAGAGTGGACAGGCATGACCATGACATATGACCACGCCCCCTGACTGAACAAACAATACACGATCATCTCTCTGGTTGGGCTGAGGAGAAAAGCACAGGATGTGGAGGCCCGCTCACTGATTCAGTCTGTGAGATGATGGTCAAAGATTGCTCAGTTTCAATCATGAGCCCATGGTCTCCATCAAATCCCCATCATAAGACTCACAAGGCCTGGTGGGCAGGACACCAAGCAGAATCCCCTCTCTTGAGACAGCTCTCCCTCAGGAGCTTTTCCACTTTTCCTGAATAAAACCACTTTTTCTCTTCTGCTTACCTCTTGTTCACCTTTCTTATGCTTGTTGATCCTGAGACAATGAACTGGGAAGTCAGTGACTCAGAGTGACTTTGGTGACTTTTGATTATTTGATACCTTAAGCTCCCGAGTTAAGCTCACTGGAACCAAGAGATTCTCCATCATTCTGAAAAACAAACAAACACATCAGTGCCCAGAAAAGAACTGTACACAGGGTTGGAGAGATGGCTCAATCACTGAGTGCATACTGTTTTTCCAGGCATTCAAATCAGACAGTACACAAATATTCTGAGCATCCTAATGTCTCTGACCTCTGTGGGCAGCTGCATCCTCTTCCCCAAAGGTGTGTGCATGCGTGCACATATGCACACACACATTTTTAAAAAATATTTTTAACAAAATAACCTGTACACGAATATTTAAGAAGAATTAATCATAATCTCAAAACAACCAAATGATGAACAAAAAGTATCTCCAAACAGAAGCTGCTAGAAAGTGGTAAGATAGATTATGCAGTCAGGCCTGGCCCAGCAAAGACATATCCAGGGGATAATGTTAAGTGATAGAAGCCAGTCAGTGCTGTCTTCATTGTATTCCTGCAAGTTGTGTATATGTGAAAGATCTAAGTAGGCAGTCCTGTAGAGACAGAACATAGAATAATGGTTTGCCTGGGAGCAAAAAGGCTAAAAAAAAGGGGGGGAGGTTAAAAAAGGGGGTAAAAGGGAATGATGAGGAGTTGCTACTGCTTGTGAGTGGATTGGTTCACACTGGGGAGTCATGAAAATGTTTCTAAGGTAGAGTGTCATAATGACTGCACAGCTCTGTGAAGAAACAACTGCACTTCCAATATAAATGTGATGGGTGTGTCATGTCTTGATAAAGCGACTACTTAGAGGGACTGTACTTTTTCCCTTCAGCTTTTCAGGTTCTTCAATATGGATGGGCCCATCAGTATGTCTGAGGCATAGGTCCAGAAGAAAGTAGGAGGGATAAAAGGAAGAAGGAAACTCAGAAGGACAGATGGAGACGCTGGAAGGAGGCAGATGTAGGAGGAAAAGCAACAGGAGGTACGCTCAGTTACGTTTCAAAATCTCCAGGGAGCTAGAGGGTCAGCTTGGTGGCTAAGATCACCTGTTCTTGCAGAGGGACTTGGGTTTGCTTCCCTGTAACACCAACACAGTGACTGACGTTCCAGAGGATCTGACACCCTCTTCCGACCTCTGAGGGCACTGGGCACATATGTTATCCACGTCCATGAACTCAAGCAAAACACTCATATACATAAGATAAATAAGCAAATCTAAAATAATTTAAAACAAACAAACAAACTTTAGGGAGGGCTCGAGATGTAATAAAAGCCGAAGAGTTCTGCCTTGCATACCAATCAGGCGTAAGCACAGGAGAGAAGGCACATGCTTACTGTGTCGGCACTGTGGAGGTAGGGCAGAAAGATCAGAAGTTTAAGATTGTCCTCAGCTATACAAAGAGTTCCAGGCCAGCTTGGACCGTATGAGATAAAGGTGGAGTCGTGGGTGGGGTGGGGTGCAGGGAACAAAGCACCTCACTGAACAGCTTCATGCTTCCTGCAACCAAAACTCATGCTCCACTGGCAGGGAAACTTATGGAGAGACCTTGAAATGATTCCAGGTCCAAAGGCAGCTCTTGTCAACACATCTGTAACACAGTCAAGGGTTGTATGAGTTCATATAATATATCTTACTATCTCCTTTATTTTCTTGTCTGTTGCATTTCTCTTTTTCTTTAGCATCGTGTAGAAGGAAGTTTCTGTCCCACCAGGTCCTGCAGTCATTCAGTCCTAAAGAAACACACAGAGGCTTATATTAATTATAAACTGACCTTTTCGCTTAGGCTTATTATTAATTAGCTCTTACAACTTAAATTAACCGAAAATCCTTGTCTATGTTTAGTCAAGTGGCTTGGTACCTATTCTCAGTGGAGCCTTCTCAACCCGTCCCTGCTGCATTTTCTTAGGGGTGTGTTGCTGTAAAAGGAGTCATGCTGTTCCATTCACAGGACACGCACACACACAGACACACACACAGACACACACACAGACACACACTTCAGTCTCGTCCATACATCAGGCTCCACACGGTATCTTGATAATTCCGTCATTGTCAATGAAGAACCCGAGTTTCTGTATACAGACACACATTTCCTTCAGGGGGAAAACTACCCTGCTCATTCCAATTTTTCCTCTGTTTCCCTCTCACATATCACACAGTTTGATTGGCTCATGTGAAATTGTACACGTTATTAAAAACCAAGGAGCCACGAATATCAGGCAGAGGCAAGACATCTTCGGTCACCCCATCCTGGCTGCCTTTCTCCACTACTACCTTCCTGTGAAAGATGAGGCTCCCTCATAATAAAAACAAAATGCAATCTTACTCTGGCTTTTTAAGAAGTGGTTTCTGGCTATGACGAAAGAGGCTGCACACAACCACAAAATGGCAGCAGCTTAGAAGGTTTATGGGGGGGGGAAGGGCAAATGGCAAACCTTTCCCATACAAGGTGCCCCTGCCCCAATCATAAACACGGACCTACAGGTGCTGTTATCTTCAATGTACACACGTGAAACCGCTTCCAGCGCTGCGGCATTGGCAAGGACCTAATGCTTCTCAGTACAGTCGAGTTTTAATATTTTAAATTTGCTTTTAATTTTTTACGGCAATGATTTTTATTATTGCCGCCCTAGCAGTTTTTTTTTTGTTGTTGTTTTGTTTTGTTTTATTGTTTCTGGGTGGAAACCTTTGAAGTGAGGTGAAGCTGGAGTCATCAAAAGCCTTTCATCTTTTTCTTTCTCTTTTGCTCACTCAACCGGCTTCCCTTTTCTCTCTGTCGTGCCCAAAGCCAGATAACACTCTTCCTGCTGAGAAAATTTGAAAGTCACCACCCAGCTCTGGCAAATGAGGGCTGTCATGGTTTGGGGGATGAGAAAATCTACTGCAGCTTTTGCAGATCTAGAGTTGATAGTGGGTAATTGACAGCCGGAAGGACTTGGTCTCCTGGCAGAGTCAGAAGGAGGGTGAGCCCTGTGGGCTTCATTTGGGCAGAGATAAAACAGGTTTTCATTTGGTACTCACAGAGAGAGCATAATTAACCTTTTAGAAGTTTAAGGATGATCAAATTGTTATTCATTTTGCAAATGAGAAGAAAGAGCTTCCCTTCCTGCCAACAAAATGCCAGTGCAGATTTCAAGGTCACCGGATGATGTCTTTGAGGAAAAGAAAGACACACACACACACATCCATACACACACACACACACACACACACACACACACACACACACACACAGAGAGACTGAGAATGTCACCATTAAAACAGTCAGGATAAAAAGGAACAAATGTTCTCTTTTGCTTCACTCTGTGCTAAAAATCAGTGCTATGTTTAGCACATATTCACTTGGGCACCCTGGAGGACAACGGATGACACTAGCCTGTCAGAGAATAGAATATACACCTTTGCCTGATACTGGCAATCTGTTGGTATGTCTTGATGCTTTTTAGAGGTTAGAAGGAAGGGCTTTTGGGGATGTAAACACAGTTTATTGGTGGCTGGTGTAACCCAGTGAGAACTCTGCTTCGCCAGTGACAACTGCCAGTGCTTTAAATGTTGTTCTGTTTTGCTTTGTTTTAAGTGTTTTAGCCAAGTCAGTGCTGGGAAGGATGAGGCTTTCCCCAGCCGTGGTGCTGTAGAGGTGGTTGTGACTGATGTGAATGACCTTGTTTTGTAGCTGTGTGTTCTACGGCATTATAAACACTTCATCTACTGTTGGCGATTAAGAAAGGAGAATATTCTGGTTGTTTCCATGAAAAACTCTCTCTCTCTCTCTCTCTCTCTCTCTCTCTCTCTCTCATACACATACACACAAATTTACGATAATTTCAGACATAAAGAAAATTCTGCATTAAAATGCAGAGAACCACTTGATACTTCACAGCATTTCGTCAGTCTTTTTAAACACTATTACTCACTTGCTTTACTATTCTATCTATGTATTCCTCTACCAATTTATCCATCTGCCCACCTACTCACCCATCCACCTATCCTCTATTTGTGTCAGTGTGTCCCCTGGTGCACGGTGAGTGTGGGGTAAGCACACATCTATATTCTCACCTATATAAGATTATTTTACAGCTATGTATTTATAAAACAGTTAAGAATACAATGTGGGTATATTTTCTCTCAACTCCTGGGTGTGTATGTCCTAAGATACTGATCCCCGCTCACAGCAATGATACGGGATAAAATGAAAAGGCTGAAATTCAGACAATTCACCATCCCCAAGGTAGCTCAGCATTCATATTTTACAATGATCCAAACTATTGTTCTTTAGAGTGTGCGTTCTATACTTTGAGACTATTTGGAAAGACATTTAATTTTCAGTCTCCTTAAAAAACCAAAATGTTAAGATTCCAAACTTTATCCTTTGTCTTTCACGATGTTGTGTTTAAGAGCATACACCATAGAGTATGCACTGTAGAGTGTTCCTCAGTTTGTGGCTATCTGAGATAGATGGAAGACTTCTGCTTGCCCCTTAAGTAAGCAGCATCTGTGTCCTTGTCACTTTGTGCTCCTAGGGGTCTTGGGTTGGGGAGGGTGAAGAGCTACTCGGGTAAACTACTGGAAGGAAGGAAGGAAGGAAGGAAGGAAGGAAGGAAGGAAGGAGGGAGGGAGGGAGGGAGGGAGGGAGGGAGGGAGGGAGGGAGGG
>NW_026067946.1:967139-1072382 GCF_014885135.2 Alexandromys fortis | reverse complement strand
GAGAAGGAGGAGGAGGAGGAGGAGGAGGAGAAGAAGAAGAAGAAGAAGAAGAAGAAGAAGAAGAAGAAGAAGAAGAAGAAGAAGAAGAAGAAGAAGAAGAAGAAGAAGAAGAAGAAGAAACTTGACTAAAGCAAGCATAGCTGAGTTATGGCTTTTCCACACTGTGTATTGTTCAGTCAGTCAGTCAGTCCCGGGCAGAATCAAGCAGAGGCTTTTCCTTCTGCCATCCTGTCCACAATCAAACACTCACTGACAACACAAGCAAGGAGTAGTCTTCACACCACTGACTATGAGAGGAGATGACAGGCAGGCAAAGGAATGTTAAAGGGCATAAGGAATGAAGCAAGAATGCAAAAATGTGAATAGAAAGAACACCATACGGCATTGTGCAAGGTCCCCGTCTGCTAGACTTGGGCTTGTCTTGTCAACCTTTGCTGGGTCCTCCCGCATTAGTTTCTACCCCCACAGTTACTTCCTACTTCTGTCCATTGTTTTCCATCTTGGTGGGAACAGTATTTTCCCTGCAGGAAACACACTCAATTAAATTGAGAAAGAGTTTATCGTCAGTTTCCTTAAATTGTCTAGTCATGTCATGACTGAGAACACACGAAGAAGTCAATATTGTTACAGAGATACTGAGAGTTGACAAAAGGAGGTAGTCAGGTCCTCGAGACAGCTAGCAGAGGCCATGCCTAGATCTATGATTCATCCATAAAATGAACCCAGGGCTCAGGAAAAACATAATTCTCCCTGGCACTGAGGCAGGCAGGAGAGAAGTTCTCCAGCATAGAGAAGATGCTTTGCAATGAAATAAATAACGTTTTTGACCACATCTTTACAGGAATGTAGTAAATGTATTACAGGGTTGGTTCTTTGTCACCACGGCCCATTGCCTCATGCCAAAGCATGGGGAGGGGGGATGAAAAGAGCCAGTCAGTGAGTGACAAATGCTTTGGAATAGTCTTGTTTATTCCAAGATTAATTTGGAGAGTACTTGAGGTTGTTATTTTCAGATGTGCTTTTAATTTTCTCCGGCCATATCCTCAGATCTGTCAGCTGGGAATGACGGAGCTTCCTCCTTGCTGTCAGGCAGGGCTGAATGAGGTGAACCCGTGGAGAGAAACCAACCACGCAGCAGTGTTGCGAAAAGGGATGAGCAGGTGGGAGCTCTTGGCTTTTCATTTTCAGGGGGAAATTATAATTGGATGCTTAATCAAGGCTCCAAATAGATCATGTTCACAATAATTTACTTGGGAAACATTTTAAGCAGTTCTGCTAGGCTGCTACCACACATTACCTCAAAAATGCCTGGCTTTAGAGAATTCCTGTGTGTGTGTGTGTGTGTGTGTGTGTGTGTGTGTGTGTGTGTGTGTGATTTGTCTTTCTACTAAACTAGGCAAAGGAAGATGCAAAATGCACACCTGGGACCTTAATGAGTTTCCCTTTTAAGTTTAGCTCTAACCCAGTTCGCTGTTGGCACCGGTGATAGAAAACAGTCCTCCTCAGTGACTGCCAAAAGATGGGCAATGAAGCCTCAGTACCATCTGGGAACTTGCTAGAAATGCAAACCTTTGGTCCTACGCTAGATCTCCCCAGTCAGGAACTCTGGAGTGGAGGCTCTATGAGCCCAGCGGGTGACTGATACTTTCTGACAACTGAGAATCACTGTCCTGTTCCAGTAAGGAGTAAGGAGGTCTGTCAGTCATCAGTGAGTGACCCTCCTGACAGAAACTTCCCGTGCTCACGGAGAGAAAGAAGGTACCAGTCAGCATCTACTCCGTCATACTATTAAATTATAAAATAAGAAGAAATACGATCAGCCTGCCTATGTGCACTCCTAATGTATCTTTATTCCAAAGTTAAATTTGGTCAATAGTACACCTCCGTAGTCTGCCTCTAATATCAGGTTGGTGTAATATTGGCTCCGGTGTGCAGGATTAAAGTAAATTACAAATGATTCAATGAAAATACCCCCTTTCTCTCTAGTCACCCAATAGCACTCAACCCCTTCTCTTGTCCGCTGTCCAGGGTCAAAAATAGAAATCCAAATAATATTGATTGTGTGGGCCTGGATGGCTCATTGGGTGTATTTAAAACATCTTCCTTATTTTTGAGAACCTTGATTATATATGCGATGAAATTAATCCTACCAATTCCTATTTTCTCCCTTTAACTCTCCCCATGTTTCCCCAACATATCACCCTCCCAACTTAATGACATATATATTATATATATTCCACTAAAATATATAAGTCTACAGCAACACACACACACACTCCGTTAAATCCAAGTTAGTGATATGTGCACAGATGTGGGTCCATGCACCAGAGCAAAGGAAATACACCAGTGGTCACATCTTTAGGAAAGAGTAACTCTCCATCCCCAGCAACTATGCACGGATAGCTCTTCAGTATTGGGTGGGGCCTGGGGTCATCTACTACACGTGTGCTGGAATTTGGGCTGGCTTGATCTTCTATAGGAATTGTGCATGTAGCCATATGTGCCATGAGTTCATGGTTCCATCAGCCAGGCCTTGTCCAGAGGACAACATCTCACAGCACTCCTGCCTATCTTTCGGCTCTTCTCTTCTTTCTTCCTTTTCTTCTGCAGTATTTCCTGTGCTTTGGTGGTGGAAAGGTTAACAGAGAGGTCCCCTGAGGATGAATCCCCCAGTCTCTCATCCTTGACCACTGACTAGTTCATCAGGTGAAGTTTTTAAAAAGTGGCTATTGACTCGCAAACTTGGATGAAGTGGTAAGAAGCAAAGGAGTGTGGAGAGCAGAGGGGGTCTTGAGTGAATGTGTGCTGCTTGACAAGGGCGAAGCTGTGTCAAGGACCCCAGCGCTTCAGACCTATGTCTGGGATGGGAAAGCCATCAATGAAACTGGCAAAGTCTTCCTCTGGTCTGAGTGTGAATGTTGAGAGTGTGTGCAAACTACAGGCAACTACAGCTTCCTCCTTCTAGCTGGCTGCAACCTGAGGCTCCACCTCTATGGCAGGGGTGCTCAACCTTCCTAGTGTTGAAATACGAAGCGGCGGGGCTGCATCCCCAACACCCCGGCCGCTTGGCTAGCTCATGCCTGAAATAACAACACACAAACTGTATTCATTTAAGAACTGCTTGGCCCATGAACTCTAGCCCTTACAGGCTAATTCTCGCACCTGGACTAGCCCATTTCTAATGATGTGTGTAAGCACCCCAAGGTGCACTTACCGGGAAGATTCTAGCCTAAGTCCATTGTGGGTTGGAGTTGCCTGGGAGAGCTGAGCATGGTGTCTCTGCTCCAGCAGAGCTGTCGGGTCTGTCCGGGAGCAGAGGAGAGTCTGACCTCACTTCCTCTTCCTCCCAGAATTCTATTCTGTTTATTCCGCCCACCTATCTTTTAACCTATCAGGGCCAGCAGTTTCTTTATTGCTCAGCCAATGAAATCAACAGATTGATATATGACACTCCCATATCATCCTAGTGCCGTGACTCTTTAACGCAGTTCCTCACCTTGTGATGACCCCCCATTATCTTGTCACCACTTCGTAACTGTAATTTTGCTACTGTTATGAATTATAGCGTACGTATCTGATTTGTAGGATGTCTGCTATACAACCCCTAGGAAAGGGTCATTTGACCCCCACCCCCAAAGGAATTGCGACCCACAGGTTGAGAACCACTGCTCTACAAAGCTCTTCCATCCACACCGCAATTTCTTCTCCCTGTGCTGTGTATAATAAATGTGAGGCGGTTCTGGGTGATGGCTTAGTTGGTGCAGCCCCAGCAGGGAGGACACAGCCCACCTGACCTCAGCTTCTCCCCATGTATTTTAGTCCCACAGAACGCCTGTCAGGTTCCCAGGATGAAACCTAGCGGGACATGGCAGAAAACCCAGGACACACGGTTTCTTCTCAGGGAGGGATCAATGTTCAATAGTAAATTTTCAAAAACAGAGTAGTTTTAATTTTAAATGTGCCTCATTTAGTCAAATGTCATATCCATTTCAAGAAGGAAGGATGGCTGCGCTGGGGTCTTCCCGCCTGCAGCAAGCTTTTAGGTTTTTCCATTTTGAAAAACTTAGTTTTTACAATATGAAAATTATAGACAGAGTGACATTTAAACCTTTGCTTTTCATAGCATTTCACACTTACACCATTTTAAAAGACAGCTATTAACATTTACAAAAATCTTTCAGAAACCAAATGTTCTAACATGCAGAATTCCAATTATACTGTGTAAGAGGGTTATCAACCATTCTTCTACAAGAAGACTTTGAAGTGTCTGGTATTAAACCAAGAGCTAAAATGTCAGTTGCACATAGACAATAAATTAGGGTTTATAAAATCTTGTAAGATTTATTTAATATTACAATTTTGACCTTTAGGCTGCGTTTGCCATAGCTTACTTCTGTCTCCCTCCCAACCTCCACCCTCTCTCCCTCTCTCCTCACCACCCTCCTGTTTCTCTCATCTTGTGTGTATGTTACACAAAACGATGTGACCTATTCATCCTATGAGTTTGCTACCCAGTCCCCTCACCCCTCCTACTTAGAGTGGCTAAACTCTGAGATATGGTGGCTGTTTCTCTGCAGGGCGCACTAGTGAAGTCATCGGCATAATGCCACCCTTGACAACCTCTTTCTGGAGCAGGGAAGGATCCCTTGGAAAGGACCTTGGGGACAAACTAGAGGCTGTATAGAAGCCTTCTCAGAATAGCAGCTCCTTAGGAAGGAAGGTGGACAATGAGGCATCCTAAATGTAACATGATTGCGATTCCAAATGAGGTTGACTAGAAGCAAAAAAGATATCAGACAAAATTTCATTATTCCCATTGATGAACTTTCCTTTGAAGAATGGGTACCAGCGAAGGTGACATTCCTCCCACATCCTGGAGGAGATGTCTGCAAATGGAGTGTGGGCAGGGTGAAGAAGGGGGAGCAGAGGTGTTAGAATGGAGGGGTTGATAGCCAACCATCTTGGTCTTTTCCAATTGTTCACAGTTTGGAATTGTGTTCTGCCTTTCACATATTGGAAAGTAACTAGGGCCTAAGAATATTGTTAGTTCAACCAAATTATCTCATCTCATCTCTGCTCTCCCATCCCCTTCTCCCTCCTTCTCTCCTCCCCCCTTTCTCATGCCTTCCTTCTTCTTTTATTTTCATGGAGACAGGTTCTTACACAGTCCAGACCTCACACTCACCATGTGGCCAAGGCTGAGGCTGGTCTTGAACTTCTGATCCTTCTGCCTTCACCTCCTGTGTGCCTGAGTGCAATGATTACGCTGTACACCAGTATGCTCAGAGTTTTCTTTCTTTTTAGAAGAGTTGTTCTATTTTTAATGATGTGTCTGTGTGGTATGTGCCTGTGAGTGCTGATGTCTGCTGAGGTCCTGGAGCTGGAACTGCAGATAGTTTTGAGTTACCTGTCATGGGTACTTAGAACTGAATTTGAGTCCTTACATTTTATTTATTTATTTATTTATTTATTTATTTATTTATTTACTTATTTATTTATTTATTTACATTTGTTTGCTTATTTCAGTGAGTAAATCTTAATAATAGCAGCAAATATTTACATAGACCAGACTTCATTTTAAATGTTTTATGCATCCACTCCTCAGAAGGACTGAGACTTACTGGTGAGTAACCAAGATATGACAAAGCTTACGGAATTTGCTTACAGTCAAACAGTGGGAAACCGTGGAGACATAATTTGTAGCCCAGCGGTGCAGCTCCGCAGTCCTTGGATTACTAATGTTCTCCTTCTGAGAGATGCCCTTGTCAGGTAGATCGAGGAAACCAAGCAAGTCTATTAACGCTGCAAAATGTTTTCTAAGAAACAGAAATCCGAAGTTACAGATGACCTGAAATAAGCCCTCACGCGTGAACCTTTATAGCCATCATTTTGTCACCTGCGTTTGAAGGCAGTTGTGTGCTGGAGCCAAGAGCAACAAGTCAAGCCTACTAGTGAGGAATTGCTTCGGTAAGTGGTTTTCTTCAGCCAACTGCCAAGTCAGAAGCCTGCGAGTAACACACAGCTAGCTGATGCATTCATGACACCTCTCATTTGAGGCAGACAGGACATTTTTCTATAATTTCGTTAAACAACACATTGTGATGTGTGTGTGGTAAGTGCACATGTCTGGGTGTTAGTCTGTTACTGTCTAAGGTAAATCTACACACATGCAACATGGGTATATGAGTAGCCCAAAAGAGGGTGACTTGTGTTGTTTTAGAATACTGTTACGATTTGGGTACAACTCCATTGCTATTTCGCCGGAACAACAACAAGATGGAAAGACTTCTCACTCTCAGTGGGCAACCTCCGTATTCTAGGCAGCATCCCATGTAATCAAATTCTAGTATGACTAAAGAATCGGGTCATGGTCTTGGAGTTCATCAGCGGACGCTTGTCATGCAACCATAAGATGTGCATAGCACACGCGGTTGCCATTCGTCTGCTGTGCTCACTGAACATAGATGTAGACCTGGACAGTCTCCTGTCACTCCAGTCTCCTACCTTCCCACTTGGGTCTCCTATACATGTGACACACTGGTAACAAATACTCATGCCTGAATGGGCCAGGTTTGTGAAAACCACCCGTTGTATGTTGTCACGGCAGCTGCAAGGGGATCAGATCTACTCCTTGGAGATATGTCTCTTTAGACAAAGATTCTTTTTGAACTAAAGGCGCTTAATAAACTGAAACAAATCCAGGAAGTCATGGTCTGCATAAAAGCAGGACGTAGACTCCCCTTTTCGTAAAGGAAACCTCATTTGTGCAAGGAATGTTCATTTCTAAAAGCACCCTCCCGCGCTATGAAAAAAAGAACGACTCAGGATATAACACAACACGTCACCTAGGAGGATGCAATTCTCGACAACAGGGCTTATTAAGCAACTTGTTTACCACCTGTGCCCTTGCCAGCCTTCAGCTCAGCCTTCCCAGAAGCCAGCCCCCTCCCCCTCCTTTGTCTTTCCCCCACATTTTATTGCTCCTTGGAGTTTTCCCCGCTTCTCCCTCACATGGCCTCCTTCTGTCCACGTGCTTAGGAGATCAGCGTTGTCTTCAGCCAATCTGACACCTGTCAGTTTAATCCACAGTCTTCAGCCCCGGAATTGAAGAGGACAGAGGAAGTGTGGTTCCTCTGAAGTCGCTTTGAGGGTAAATTTCATCATGTTTGAGAAATTTACCTTTATAGCCAGCTACTGTCCATCGGTGATTACAGGAACAGAAGCTAGCCACTGTATTCTGGAACTTTCCCCTTAAGAAACCACTTACAAAGAAATGAACATGAAACATTATACACACACACACAATCATAAACATAAATTTTAACAAAAGTCAAATGAGTTAATTCCTTAGTGAGAAAACTGGAGTGATGTTTCAATTGGTCTGAAGGAGATTACTTGAAAAGTTTTAGAAACACCCAGATGAACGAGGAAATGGTGGCAAAGCTGGCGTCTATCACAACGGGAGACAAATCAGGGAACCTCCGCAGGACAGAAGCCACGTGACAATAGACAGAAGGGTTTTCCACTGTTATTAGTTCCCTGGACTAATACTGTCCGGAGCTATAAAACAATACAAAGATGTCCCAGGACTTTCCACTGGTACAAGAGATGGAGACGGAGGATGGTGACACTAATGACCCAGACCACCACAGGGCTGAGGCTATTGTGTGTATACAAGTTTTGTGTGCACAATTTTTGATAAATTACTTACACTTTAAAAAAATAGTACAAAGACAGTGAGAAATGAGAATTGGATCTTCCAGGGAGGTATTTCTGCGTACCTCCCACCCCAGGAGTTACCAATCTTCTGCCTCCACTCCACTTCACTATATCACTTCCCACCTGGATAGGTACAAAAGCTGCCTCTCTGGTCTGCCTGCTTCTGGAACCCTCTTCCTCCACTTGGAGCTGCATGCCTTTACCAGTTTAATCTTCCTTCGGTTCTGAGATTGTCGCAATCCCTTTACAAACCACTAATCTTCCTGCTGCCCGTAGATAATATTTGGAAGAGCTAATCTGGTCCACGAGGATTTAGCCACAGAGCGTCGGGGTTTCCTGTTGCAAATGACAAAAACGCGAAACAAAACAAACAATAGCAACAGCCATCAAACCTCTTGTTGGTTTAAAGGGAAAAAAATGGATTTAAGAAAATGATATATTCAAAACCTTGGCTTGCCAGGAGGGCAGCAGAAGCAGGCTTGGAAACTTGTCAATAGAGCTGGTATTCAAAACCAGGCCACCCAACTGGTTGGGCAAGGACTGCACCGCCGATGCCACAGATGGCTAGCAATTGCCATGGCTACTGCCTTCTGCTGCAGGCATGGTGCTCAGTTCTGCAAGGGCAACCTGTACCACACACAGTTCAGGGCATGCGCACTGCCCTTGCTTCTTGCATCAGGGGCATCCTATTAAAAATCAAGGGAATGGATGTTTCCGGCCATTATTGCCAGTGCTCTCCTGCAAGGAATGTTGGGAAAGTAGTCGGCATTATCTTTAATGGTCTAAGTTGATATTTCCACACGTGTATCTTTATACTTTGTTCTTATCTGACCCCCCCTCATGACCATCCTTGATCCCCCCCCCCACTGTTGCTAGTTCCTGTCCTCCCGCACAAGCGATCCCCCCTTCTCATTTCCTAACACTTGAACTTCAGTTTCTCTTGTTCCTGGCTCTGACTCCAAAGTGAAAAGAACCTGCGGATTCCTCAAAGGAAAAGGGAAGACATTGAAGATGCAGGAAAAATGATGAATAGTTATGAAAGTCTTCCTAACTTAATGTTCTGCTGTTTATACCCCTGTGTCCTACATGCCAAGAAACTCAACACACCATTCAGTCTTTGTCTAATGTAGCAAATGTGTAGCAATACCCATATGCTAACTACATGCTAAGTAATGAAAACAGAGCAAGAATAGATATGTCTATGAGATTTTAGACTGGACAGGAGACATAGACAAGAGAGCAGACAGTCCCAAAGCCTGTGCGGCAGGAGTGTAAACTTGGTTAGCTTTGGGAAGGCCTACAAAGGCTACTACCTGGGTGATGGCAATGACTCCGCCGTCATAAAGCACAGGTTCGGATTCTGGCTGGATTTCCTATTCTGCTCACCCACAATGCCATGCTGTGTGTGCTTTTACCCACATCGCGTGATTTACATCCTTCGCTGGCACGGTCCCTGGCTCCCCTGCTCGTACTGATTAGCTGCAGCTAGCTACCTTTAGACTTTGCCCGCATCTTTCTCCGTGCCTTTGTGCAAATGGGTGTTCTCTTCCTGGAAACCATCTCTGCTGCCAAGGCCTCTGCTGACTTACTGCTCAGCTGCAGCGCTGACTGCTGCCATTTCAACTGCCGGCACTCCCTAGCCTCATGTTCAGAGTGCAGCACAAGCTACCTGTAGGGTGACATTGACCCATCCCTGGCCTGTATCTATAGGAGAATGCTGAGATTTTTGCTTGCCTCCTGCATATTTTGGTAGTTTAATTTGACTGTATCAGTGTATCCATGGATTCAATGAGTGCAGTTACATCTTTTTCTGGACACAAGTGTGTCTGTGTGTGTGTGTGTTCATATGTGTGAGTGTGCAACATTCAAGCTCTTTTTAAAGCATGTTCTGGGCGAGACCTAAACTCTGCACACTGTCATGGACCAGCAGAGCAGCTAAGCACAGGCCCAGAAATGGATTTTCCTTTTCCTGTCCACTTCTGAACTTCGTTACCAACGGGGAAACCAGAGAGCATGAACGCACTGTTTGAGGTACGGCATCACGGCACTGACGCTGCACGGCCCAGGATATGCAAGCCTTTGTCTCTTCCTTTCCTGTAGCCTGTGGGTCCCCAGAGGCGAGTGTCTCTGATTCATTATGGAAAGACTCAAATTCTCCATCAAACTGTCTCCAACCCAAGAAACAGATGTCGATTACATAAATAATTGAAATAAATGGTCTTCTTACTAATAAAGCAGTTGGCAGCCTGGATTTCACAGGACGACTTGACCTACTTCGTATTTTCAAATGACAGGCACTGTCTCAGCGGCCTCCTGACTGGCTTCCAAGGGTGGAAGTGGACGGCAGGTGTGGGCTCTGGCCTGTGGGTTTGCTGGCTCCTTGGCTTTCTAGCAGGTGAGGGTAAAGTGTGTTAGTGCTGCGAAAAGAGATTCAACAGAACAT
This sequence comes from Alexandromys fortis, assembly GCF_014885135.2. Classification (NCBI taxonomy): domain Eukaryota; kingdom Metazoa; phylum Chordata; class Mammalia; order Rodentia; family Cricetidae; genus Alexandromys; species Alexandromys fortis. The sequence goes on along the minus strand of NW_026067946.1, from coordinate 1,062,220 downwards.
GTTGTATTCCGTACTTCATTGCTGCTGCGGCCTCCAAGAAGCCAGCTTACTCACTAGGAATAAAACGATGCCTTCATAATGGCTTGTTCTTCAAACAGTACCCCCATTGCCTCAGTCCATAGAAACAAGGAGCCTTCGACCACCTACTTAAATAGTAAATATTTTATACTTTTCACAGACGCACTGAAAAGCTTTTGCACCCCGACAAACCTCTCTTCCAATGCAATAATCCAAATCAGACCAAATTGAACCCATTTAGAAAAAGACCAAGTTTAATGGATGCCAGTGCTCCCGGGTGGCCTTCCAGGCCCTCAGAGAGGAGATGGGAAGGAAGACTGGGAAACCACATGTTTGTTCTCTGGGGGGCAGTTTAGATACCCTATGGGAGTGGTCTTGAGCAACCCAGGGAAGGGGTCACCATTTGGTGGGCTTTCTCGGAGGTAGAGTCTGGACTGAGGCAACTCCCACGGGAGGGGCTGGGGTGAACCCTGGACTCTTTGGGTATAAAGATGCCAGGGGCTGGGGTGTAGCTTCCAACCAAACACTCATGTTCATAATGTAAGCATGTTAGTTGTAGTAGAGAATTAATTTATCTGGCCACCCTAGATATCTGTAAGGGATTTGTTCCAAGAACCCATGCTAATACTGAAATCGGAGACTATCTAAAGGCCTTGTATGGCCTTATATTTATATAAACCTATGCATACCTTCTGTAAGCCATTTGTTATCACTTAAAATATGATATGCAATGTAAATGCCAACCGAATGATTGTTACACAGTATTGTTTGAGGAATGATGAGGAAGAAAATACAATGCTTGCTTAACTAATCCCCCCCCCCAATATTTTCAATCTCTAGGTGGTGGCAGTAGAAACCAGGCAATAGAAACAGACCTAGAAACTGGAACAGAAGTGGTGGAGGCATAAGTGACGAGAGTTGACTTACCAGCAGCTAAGGTAGTGGGGGGGACGGACAGATGCAAGTGTGCGTGTTTGAACAAATTTAATTCCACCATCTCAACAGAGCTTGCTGGGCTGCTCTTGTCTTTCCCTTGCCTGGAGTGGTGTTTTGAATGAGAATAGCCCTCAGAGGCTAAGGGGTCTGAATACTTGGTCTCCAGCTGTGTGGACCAGCTTAGGTGGCAATAGGAGGTGTTGCCTTGGTGGAGGTTGAGGTTTCAAAAGACTGTTGTCCTTCCCAGTGTGCTCTCTACCTCCTGCTAGTGGATAGACGCCTGAGCTCTTAGTAGCTGCTGCTCCAGCCGCCCTTTGTCTGCTGTTTTCGTCTCACTATCCTGGACTCTACCCCTCTGGGACTGTAAGCCAAATTAAATGCTTTCTTTTAGAAGATACCTTGGGCTGGGCGGTGGTGGCATAAATCCGTAATCCCAGCACTCGGGAGTCAGAGGCAGGTGGATCTCTGTGAGTTCAAGGTCAGCCTGGTCTATAAAGGGAGTTCCAGGACAGCCAGGACTGTTATACAAAGAAAACCTGTCTCGAAAAACCAAATGGGGGGGAAAAGTCACCTTGGTTTTGGTGTTTTATCATGGCAATAGAAGAGGAACTGACACATAATACCAGTTTCTTGCTTCATTCTGCATGGAATTTTCTACCTTAAACGTGTGTCTGAGTCTGTTATCATGAGCTTGATTGCTAAAATCTCTTATTAGTCCTTAGTCTTCAGCACCAACATTGCCTAGGTCATAGGAAACATCCAATAAATTTTTACTGAGCCAGTCAAATAGAAAAATCATCATAAATTGGTGTATTGATAGAATCAGCAGGTTCAAATGCCCCCTCAGCTCTGCTGTTCTTCACTCCCCTTTCCTTGGTGGCCCTAGCTTCTTTCTTCCTTATTACTACACAGGAGAGGTGTGGAACATGTGATTTATTTGTTTTGACACAGGATCTCAGGTTGTGGCCCAGGTTAGTCACAAACTCACAGTCTTCCTGCCCTAACCCCACAAGAACGGGGTAACAGACTTGCACAGGCACAGCCAGCTTCAGACTCCTCCTTACACGCTTTGTCTCAGCAGCTCCTTGTAAACCAGTGTTTTTTTTTTTTCAGCCTGTTTCCCCTTGCCTCGTCTTTACATGTGTGAGTCGTTTTCCGAGGCGTTCTCCTATGTGAGAGTCCAAGCCTCTTTCTTTCTTTCTTTCTTTCTTTCTTTCTTTCTTTCTTTCTTTCTTTCTTTCTTTCTTTCTTTTTTGGCTTTGATTTTTTTTTATTTATTTATTAAAGATTTCTGTCTCTTCCCCACCGCCGCCTCCCCTTTCCCTCCCCCCCCCCCCGTTAAGTCCCCCTCCCTCGTCAGCCCAAAGAGCAATCAGGGTTCCCTGCCCTGTGGGAAGTCCAAGGACCACCCACCTCCATCCAGGTCTAGTAAGGTGAGCATCCAAACTGCCTTGGCTCCCACAAAGCCAATACGTGCAGTAGGATCAAAAACCCCATTGCCATTGTTCTTGAGGTCTCAGTAGTCCTCATTATCCACTATGTTCAGCGAGACCAGTTTTAACCCAGGCTTTTTCAGACCCAGGCCAGCTGGCCTTGGTGAGTTCCCGATAGAACATCCCCATTGTCTCAGTGTGTGGGTGCTCCCCTTGCGGTCCTGAGTTCCTTGCTCGTGCTCTCTCTCCTTCTGCTCCTGATTTGGACCTTGAGATTTCAGTCCGGTGCTCCAATGTGGGTCTCTGTCTCTGTCTCCTTTCATCGCCTGATGAAGGTTAATATTCAGGAGGATGCCTATATGTTTTTCTTTGGGTTCTCCTTCTTATTTAGCTTCTCTAAGATCACGAATTATAGGCTCAATGTCCTTTATTTATGGCTAGAAACCAAATATGAGTGAGTACATCCCATGTTCCTCTTTTTGGGTCTGGCTTACCTCACTCAGGATAGTGTTTTCTATTTCCATCCATTTGTTTGCAAATTTCAAGAAGTCCTTGTTTTTTACTGCTGAGTAGTACTCTAATATGTATATATTCCATACTTTCTTCATCCATTCTTTCATTGAAGGGCATCTAGGTTGTTTCCAGGTTCTGGCTATTACAAACAATGCTCCAAGCCCATTTCTTATCTCGGCGAAACGCGGCCGCTTATGCTAACCATCCTGCTGTATCTGCAACTTCCAGCAGGCCCACATCCTCTCCAGCTAAGGCACCTTCTGCTTCCTTCCTCTCATTGTCAGGTTTGTTGATGAATGTCGGCACTCTCTTGCCTTATGCTCGTTTGCAACTTTCTGGGCTAGGGACTCCATCTGTTTTTGCCAACATAGCACCGCGGCTAAACCCAGCGGACATCGCAGGCTTATCTTCATTCCCTCTTCTGACACGTTTCAGCCTGTGTCTAACTCCCGGCTTTAAGTCTGCCTCCCCCCCCCCCCCCCCCCCCCCCCCCCCCCCCCCCCCCCCGCCCCACACCAACGTCTTGCTTATTCTGTCGTTTTTCCTGTCTCTCCAAATCTCCGTCTTTGTCTCCATTACTTTTCCTCGAACTGCCTGCCCGTTCAGATCTTTCATCTTTGTGCTCCTTCTCCTTTCTTCCCTACAATTTACGCTCCCTGGAAAACCCCATCTTCACTGGTGAGCCCTGTTTCTCTGAGCAAAACACTACACTGTCTGTGCTTTCGAAGCTCTCCCAGCTCACCTTAACGTTCTTTCCCGACTCCGTTGAAGAGCCTTTCCTCGATGTTAAAGCCTACCTGCCAAGATGGCAAGTCACTCGTAGGTCCAGTCCAGAACAAACACTTGTTTTCTCTTCCCCAAGAACATACTTCTAATATTGCTTGCAGCACTGATTTCTGTTCACATATCTCTCCCCCAGATGAAAGCTTTTGCAGGGCTTGTGCCTAATTGCTGGCAAAGCGCCTGACACGGAGTTAGTACAACGTTTGTTGAAAGAAGGGAAGTATCGCATCTCTACTTGAACTAGTCTGGAAATGGGTGGTAGGTTCTGCTGGTCTGACTTTTGTGCTGTTTTGAGCTACTGCTTCTTCTCCTCCACCCCAATGGCTCCATTTTGCTCGCTTAGGCTGTCTTAGTTCTCCTGAACACCAGTGCTGGCTTTCCAGCTGTTCACCCGGATGCATCTTTTTCCTGTCATTCATCAAACACATGTTCAAATGCCACGAAGTACAGCTCGGGAGGCATAAGGCTTCTTTTACTTGTTCCTGTGCTCTGTTGCTCAAAGACAAGATGCAAGTATCACATGAACTACATGCTCAGCGATGCATGGATTTCAGGTGCACTCATCTAAAGTGGGGGTTATTACAGTTAGATACCAAGATGGCTCAAATATCCTCAGCTCCCTTGTATGTTCACAGACATATCTCGGACCCTTGCAGGCAAGACTCCGGGAACCCTGACTGCAGCCTTATGAGAAACTTGAAGCCCAACAAAACTTCACCATCGTGGCTGACCCTCAGAGACCACTATGAAAGGTTGGTTGCTGTCTGAAGCTGTTGGTCTATCGGCAATTTTTTGTACAAGAGTAGGCAGCACATACTGTTGGTCTTGATGCTCAGAGCCTATGCGTTTCTTCACATTCCCTCACATCCTGCTACATGTCTGCACCCCAGCTTATCGGTCCTCATACAACAGCACCAGACATGGGCTTTGACACTCATCTTTTCCCTCAACTGTCTTCCCATCCTAACCACCCTTTCCACCTGGTCTGCTCATTAGCATCTTGGCTTCCATATGTCCTAGCTGGCCACAGCTATTAGAGAGGGCTCTTTCTCCTTCAAAGAACTCATTCGACTCCTTTTGCTCTTTTCCTGCATGTAGCTGCTCTGGTCTATGATGCTCCAGTTGAGTGTTTCTCATGCTATGTGAACTGATTCGCCCGGAGTAGAGCATGTATAAATGTCTATTGAATGAAAACATGATTCTTACAACCTGAAATGTAAACCCTTAGCAGGTTGGCTTTAGTTGTTTTCATGTATACTGCGTCTTCTGGCTCATGCTGAACAAGTGAAACATCTGGATTTCACTGCCTGTGCCTAGTCCTTGGCCTTTTCATCTGCTTCAGGGACCTGCCTTCAGCGATGACACTTTCAAAGACAACATTGTTTCCCAGACAATAATGGCTGCCATAGTTCTTTGATTTCCTTCAACACCCCGAAGGAGCAGAAGACCTTGTCAATTCCATGTGTCTCAGCATTTCTGCACACACACACCTGGTGAGCCGAGCTCTCCCCTGAGCCCCAAACTTAGGCTTTAACTTTGCAAGCCGTTTGGAAGTCTAAATAAAATTTCCCCTGCAAGCTTCTTTTTCATCAACTTCCATGACTCACTTCTTAACACATCAGATGCTAATACTTGGAAATGATTACACGAATGAGCAAATGAATTCGCTTTGCTGTTGGCGCTGGCACTGTATTTGATGTGAAAAGCAACTGCATCCAATTCCTTTTCCACCTCGGTTGTGAAATTAAGGTACACATTTTATTTTATAGTTCTGCAGGGAACGGGGAAACTGCTGGAGCAAATGGGAAACTGGATCAAGAAAAGGACATTAAAAAAGAACATCTACATGGGCAAAAAGTGAGGGGATTTCTTTAGTGTTTGCATCTTGCATTCCAGGTTCAAAGGGTGGCAATATAACAGGCCTATTTTTCAAGAGAAATCTAGTTATCCAGACTTGTAAAGAGGTGAGTGTAAAATCGCTCTCTGTGCTTTGAAGGAATTAAATTTGAGATACCAGATGGTGACTGGGACTAACATGGCTTCAATTAATATGTAGAGGATAAAGTGCATTTTAGGGCAAACTATTTAAATTCTCCCGTTTGTATGTTATGTCAGTGAACTAATATCTCAAGCTTAAAAAAATAAGGTAGTACAAAGAGAATAGGAAGAGGATACACAGACCGAGATGCCATGTTTACAAGAGACAAATCCTATTCAGGAACCACAAACCTACAAAGACTGCCTAGAACTCAGCAACAAGAAAACAACACACACTGGGCTGTGGTGGTACACACCTTTAATTCCAGCACCCGGAAGACAGAGGCAGGGAGATCTCTGTGAGTTCAAGGCCAGCCTGGTCTATGGAGCGAGTTCCAGGACTGGCTCCATAGCTACCGAGAAACCCTGACATGAAAAACAAAAGTAAAAAGAAAAGAAAAGGAAAAAGAAACACAAATGAGCAACAGATCTGAACACATGGCATCCTACAATACGTGGAGTATGAATATGTGTATGAAATTGATGCCCACTGTCATCAAACTGAATAATTACCTGTTAAATCAACCATAAGACATCAGCACACACTCATGAGAGTGGCCAAAACCCAAACTCCTGACAGTACCAAACAAAGAGACCGTGGAGTGACAGGAGCTCTCGTGCTGATGGGAAGGGAAAGTGGTACAGCCCTTGGAGAACACAGAACTTGGAGGATGGTGTGATCATTTTGTTTAAAACTAGTGATGCATTAGGTGTATGAGCCAGCAGTCACGATCCCTGATATTTAATGAAATGGATTAAAAACTCAAGTCTGGCCAGGTGGTGGGGATGCATTCTCTTTATCCCAGCATTTGGGAGGCAGAGGCAGGTGGATCTCTGCGTTTAAGGCCAGACTGATCTACAGAGCTCATTCCAGGACAGCTAGGACTGTTACACAGAGAAACCCCGTCTCGAGAAAAAAAAAAAAAGACACACACACACACAAAAGAAACACCTCAAGTCTATTAACAAACCTTCACACAGGCTTTACAGCAGGCATAATTGTCAAAGAAACCAAAAGGCCTTCAGTAGGTAAATAAACAGTTGTGTCTTTATCTTTCGAGATGTTTTTGGCACGCAAGGGGAAGGTTTAGCTGGAAGAAGGTAAGCGTATTAACCTCTCCCAGGGATGAGCCACCTTATTGGTTGTCTGGTGAAGACCACATACAAAATGGACAAGGCAGGTTGTATTAGTATATTTATTTATTGTGTATTAGAATATTTGTATTTGCACATTATGTATAACAATAGTAATCAAAGAAGAAGAGGCTATCAACCTGAGAGTGGAGGGACATGGCGGGGGAGGTACACCGCAAAGTGGTGTGACTATTTCTATTAAAAGCGTATTTTTAAAGTTTCTGGGCCAGGCGGTGGTGTCACAGGATTTTGAACCCCGCACTTGGCTCAAGGACAGCCTGGCCTATAAAGCGGGTTCCACGATTGTTGCACAGAGAAGCCCTGTTTCAAAATAAAAGTTTCTGACAAAAAAAAAAAAAAAAAAAGAATGTAGAGTAGTGTTAATAACTCATCTAAAAAAGTCGTGGGTATTGCGTGATTACAACTAAAGAAGTTAATATAATATAAATATCTGAGTTCTTTTAATATTGCTCATATGTGTTGTGCCCAGTCCGTGGGGACTCCAGAAGACCACCAGGGAGACTGACTCACCGAAATGCAAAAGCAAGGTTTATTATCATGTACCAGGCAGGGATCTGGTCAGCACAGCAGCAAGAGGAGGTGTCCCACCCTTCTAGAGAGCACTATTTAAAGACAAAAACCAGAAAAGTTACATCAGCAGGGTTTAGAATAGCAGGTTCAACTTGATTGGCTGACATTTGTCTAGGCGTGTCCTGGAGAAAAGCGATGGGTGTGTGCTTGCAGGTGATCGGTTGGAACACTAGGAATTTCCTTTGGATGGTCTGTTCCTGGGTGGTGCCTGGGTAGTCTCAGTTTGTGGCCTTTCTTGCAACCAGGTATTGCCTTAGGGAAAACTATTAAGACTCAGGCCTCTGTTAAGCTTATCATGGCTGGGTCCTACAATATGTATTTGTTCTAATACATTGAACATTTTATACTGGATAATTTACCAAGGGGCTCATGCCTGTAGAAGACATTTCCTTAATCTCTCAGCAACCATTGATTGTCTTTTCCCATTAACCTCAGACTGAGACTCCACAAGCCTCCTTTATCCACTTAGACATGTCCACTGGTGTTATTATCGTTCAAGTCTTGTTTCTACAACCACATTGTTGAGATTCCCCTGTTATGTTTAGAAGACCTAATCTAGCAGCAGTTTTCTTGGTCCTTTGGCTTTTACAATTTCTCTCTCCCCTTTTCTGTGATTTTCCTTGAGCCGTCTGTGAATCGATTGTGTCGTGGATGTATCAATTGCCATTGAATACTCCACTGTCAGTTGTTCTTGGCATTTTGATCAGTTGTGGTTTTCTGTGGTTTTCTTTGTATTGCAAAAAGAAATATCTTTGCTGAAGGGTGAGCGCTACTCTTATCTGTAGATAGAAGGATAGGCATCTAGAACGAGATTGGGCATGACACTGATTAGGGAGAGTAACCGTACTGGGTGTTTCTTTAGGGTCCGTGACCTCAACAGTCACAGTAATTGGCTTGGTTTACCATGTCAGGCATAAATTCTTTTATGCTGGGTGGGTCTTAAGTCCAATTACATAGCTGTTGGATACTGCCGAGATATTAGCGCCACTATTGTCCCCTGTAGTATATCTCGCCATGGTGATCATTGTCATGGTTCAAGACTTTAACTGCTGAGAAGAACTATTGATTGCTTTTCTCCCTTGTCAGTAATTGGATTTTCTTTTGAAATAGACATTTTTTTGAGCATGTATCTATTTTATTTGATTATGACATAATTTTGGCTGCAATCTACCATTTCAATTTGATCTTTTCTCCGTCATTTTAAAAGATGTTTATTTACTTTTAATTTTATGTTTTCGACTGTTTATTCTGCATGTGTAGAAGTGTGCCATGTGGGGGCCTGATACTTGCAGAAACCAGAAGAGGATGTTAGATTCCTTGGAATCAGAGTTACAGGTAACTGTGAACTGCCATAGAGATGCTGGGAACAGAGCCTGGCTGCTTCCTCTGTGAACTGCCATAGAGATGCTGGGAACAGAACCTTGCTGGTTCCTTTGTGAACTGCCATATGGGTGCTGGGAACTGTACCTGGTTTTTCTGCCACAATAGCTAGTATTCTTAAACCCTGAGTCATCCCTGCAGTCCTTCTTCCACCCTGGCCCCCAACCCTAGGAAGTATCTCAATAAAGGATGGTTACATGTGTTGTGTGATTACTTTACCCGGACACCGTTGCTATGTCTTTGGTCCAGATTCCTGGATGAGTGTGTTTATTAGTTTCATTGCTTCCTCTCCTGCTCATCTGTGACAGGAGAATGATCCTTTTGAACAGAAATCATAGCTTGTGTGTGTGTGTGTGTGTGTTTTTGTTTTTGTTTTTCGAGACAGGGTTTCTCTGTGGCTTTGGAGCCTGTCCTGGAACTAGCTCTTGTAGATCAGGTTGGCCTCGAACTCACAGAGGTCCGCCTGTCTCTGCCTCCCAAGTGCTGGGATTAAAGGTGTCGCGCCACCACCGCCCGGCTGCTTGTGTGATTTTGCTCTAACTAGCATCTCATCTTACTCCAGATAAAACATAGAGTCCTACCTGAAGGGTCTGGTGTCTTCTGCCTGTAATCCCAACCCTTGAGACGGAGACACAGGAAGATCAGGAGTTCAGAGCCAGCATCAGCTCCATAGTGAGTTGGAGATCATCCAGGTCTACACAAGAGCTCCCTAGGAAGACCCTCACTGACCATGTTATGGGGCTTGTTTACTGATCATGTCATGAAACAGTGTCCCACCATTATCTCTCCTTACCGTCTTCACGTCTTATAGTTTTCTTTACAGCACGTATCCCCTCCTGATCTGCTAGACGCCCCTCTAGAAGGTAAAGACTATGAGAACAGGAACTATGAATAGTTATTTAAAAGAAAAAATAAATGTCTTATGATGTAAATTCTATGTCAGACCTCACAGAGTGAAACTGCCCTATGCAATGAATTATAGTAGATTTAAAGAGTTGTATGGCCATGGCCTCAATCTAACTTTTGCCTACAAAAGAAACCCTGCTAGAAGGCTAACACAGGACTGTCATGAGGTGGCGAATGGCCTGAGCTACCTAGCTAGACAGTCTACACACACACACACACACACACACACACACACACACATACATGAGAGAGAGAGAGAGACAGAGACAGAGACAGAGAAACAGAGAGAGGAAAGAGAGGACAGAGAGAGGAGAGAGAGAGAGAGAGAGAGAGAGAGAGAGAGAGAGAGAGAGAGAGAGAGAGAGAGGGGAGAGAGAGAGAGAGAGAGAGAGAGAGAGAGAGAGAGAGAGAGAGAGAGAGAGGAGAGAAAACCCTTTTCTTAACCATCATTCCCCATTGTTGGCTTTCTCTGCAGCCTCAGGCAGCACTCACTTCGCATCTGTTTATACTTGCTTGTCACTGGCATTTACATGTTTACTGTAAATGGGACAATACCGTATGTGGTCCTTTGTCATCTCCCATCTATTATTAAGTTTCAGGGTTCTTCTCTGCTATAGCATGCATTTGGGATTTTGTCACCTAGTAATATCCCTTAATAGCTACTGTCAAGCTTTGTTTATTCACCATTTTATAGCCCTTGCATTGTTTTCCTTCCTTTCAACTATTATGAATTCTACTGCTATGAGCATTTATGTCCAAGTCTTCATGAGGGCAATTCTTTCCAGTTCTCATAGGCAGACATGTAGATATGCAATTCCTGGGTTATATAGTCATCCTGTTCTTTATCATTTGACAAACCAAAAGATCTTTTTTTCCACAGTGGCTGTAAGGATTTATGTTCCCAGTCTGAATTATAGCTAAGTGGTAGACTGTCTACCATGCATGATGCCCTGAGGTGGCACCCATGATAATATACACATTTCTTTTTCTTTCCCAGTAACAGGCTGAGGGTTCCAGTTTCTCTATTTCCCTGCCAACATTTTTAAAAAAATTCTAGCAACCATAACACCCTACTGAAGTAAAATGGTGGTATATTGCTGTGGGCTTGGCTTTCACTTCCCTGCTGAATAAGCACACAAAACATCTTTTCTCATGTGTATTGGTCATTTGTATTTCTTCTCTGGAAAAATATCCATTCCGATCTGCTTCTGGGTTTTAAGTTAGGTCATTTACCTATTTATTATTGAGCTGTAGGAGTTCTTTATGCATTCTAGATATGTCACTGCTCAGGTATATAATTTACACATTTCCTCCCAGTCTTTGGATCATCTTTACCCTTCTTTTCCTTTTGTTTACAAGGCAGGGTTTCACTGTGTGGTCCTATTTGTCCTAGAATTTGGTCAATAGATCAGGCTATTCTTCAACTCACAGAGAACCATTTGTCTCTGCCTCCTGAGTATTGGGATTAGAGGTGTGTGTCACCATGGTTTGGCTCTTTATATTTCCTTAATGCTTCATGTATCATGCCTCTGTTGTATACAAGTTTTTTGAATATTATGTTCTTATTATCTATCTTTTTCTTTTCTTTTTGTTATCTCTGATATATCTATATGAAACCATCAACTAATTCAGAATCAGAAGGATCCACATCTATGTATTCTGCTGTTTCTTACTTTAGCTTTACTATTAGTTTTCTTCCTTCCTTCCTTTCTTCCTTCCTTTCCTCCCTCCCTCCCCCCCCCCTCTCTCTCTCTCTCTCTCTTTCTTTCTTTCTTTCATTACAAATTTTGATACAGATGAGATGCCTCTGTATACTAGGCTCATCCCAAATTCCTGGGCTCAAGTATCCTTCTACTTGTGCTTTTGGAGTAGTTGGGATTATAGGAACACACCACTATGGCTAGCTCTCTGGTCTGCTTCGAATAGTTTCTTTAAGGTGCTATGAAGTGAGTTAGGCTGCAGCCTCATTTTCGGAATGTGCATATCTAATTGTCCAGTACTTTTGGCTCAAAAGAAGGCCTGAGACCGCAAACTCCACAGGAGCAGGAGCAGAGCAAACCCTGGAAATGCCAGGTGACCTCCAGGAACACAGAGTGACCAACAGGGTGACTGGAACTGTGTCACTGACTGCACCATGAGGAGCAACCATCTGAGCCTCGGAACCACTGGCACCTGGAAGATTGATCACCAGAGTCACAGACAGCCCCAACTACACCAATCAAGGGAAAAGATGAGTAGACAAAGAAAGAACACACACAACACCACAAAGAGCAACATGACACCCATAAAAACTAGTGATCCTACAACAGTAAGACTCTAACAACCAAATATAGATGAAGCAGGAAAAAAAATGACCTAAAAACTAACTTGAAGGAGAATGTTCATGAGAAAATGATGAGGACCCAAAATGCAAGCACAAAACTGGCAGAACAGTGACAGTTTATATTTCTTCGAATATGTCTATATACAAGAAAGGTTCTAAGCAACCACAATTCAGTGTATTTCCGTCTGGTGCCATTTTCTTTGAACAAACCCCCATCACCAACAATAATAACAAAGTATCAGGAGCTTGGGGCTCCGAGGTTAAGTGGTTAAGGACCTGTGCTGCTCTTACCAAGGTCCCAGGTTCAATACTCGGCACCCACAGGATGGCTTCCATCAGTTGGTATCTCCATCTCCAGAGAATCGGAAATCTTCTGGTCTCTCTGGGCAACAAGCATGTACATGGTGTGCATACATGCATGCAGGCAGAGAATACACATACATTGAAAAGAAACCTGAGGAAAATATCAGAAGCTCTTTGCTTTGGCTGCAGTTTCCAGACCCTGGCGAATCTGCTGACGCAACGAGCTCCAGCTGACGGCAAATACTCAAGGAACATGAAGCGCTAAGAAGCTCGGAGAATTTGATTCTTTTCAGTCCAGTGACCAGAAGCGCTTGATCTTTTATTACTGAATATGGTTGCTGTAAAAAGACGTGAAATGTCCTAAGTATTCAGGGTTGAACGGCCACCAGCGCTTTCTATTTTCCCTGTTCAGACAGCCTTAACTTTATGTTGTGTATCATAATATCTTAGCACGTTCAGGCCTTGTAAAGAAAACGTGTGGGTTTTTTTCCCCTTACTGTGTGGAAATGGTCTCTTTCAAGTGCATATTTCAACAGAATGAACTTCTCTCCACAGCGTAGCTCTATTTTTATTAGCAATCCTTTTTCCGGATTGGTCTTCTGTTTTTGCCTAGGTAAAACAAGTCAAGTGAGAGTAGCAAAGAGGGACGTTTCTTACTTGAAAGGATAGAAAATGTGGTTTTCTTCCAAACTCTGATTCCCATTGACAGATGCCCTGAAACCAGATTCTGCAGGCTCCCAGAGCACCCTGGGGATCAGCGCTTAGCCATGCCCTGGAAATAGTCCCACTGGGCTCCAACAGTAGCTCCATAATTCATCAGGGTGAGCCTACCCTCTCCTGATTAGCATAGTCTGGAGGCTAAACAGGGCTGTCTCCTACTTCCCTTCATCCAATTGCTTCAGGATGTTTCCTTAGCCTATCACTGAATCAAGGGCACTAAGTTATGTGAACAAAACTTCCTCAGAATTAAGACTTCATTGGAGAGAAGGTTCCAGAAGGAAACTATCCAGGTCAGGACACCATTGCTTTACGCTCAAGAAAAATTAGTTCCGGTTTAATTTTCAAATATCTTGGAATCCATTCGCTTGAGAGAAAAGTTGCTTTATAAAACATAAACCAATGCTTTGAAAAATATTTCCATTTGCCATATCATGGCTAACTGGGAGAATGCCTTTAGTTACCAGTGAGGCCCAGGAAAGCGTGTATCTTCCATTTCTTGGGCTAGAAAGAGAAAGATAAAAACAGGTATGTCTGGTCAGCTGTGTTGAGTAAGACTGAGTTGGTCTTGAAGTCATAGCAGGAAACACCACATCTTTAATTTTTTTTAAACATTTTAATCGAAGTGACTCAAAGGAGGAGAGAAGTCATTGGATAAATTTAGAGCAGAGACTGCTTTTTATCATCAGTCTAGGAGAATTGGATCCCAGCATGGCCCATCCTTCCCCAGGAAAGTGTTCCTGAGTAAGCAACTTGGCAACACTTTTATATGTCTTAACTACCAACAGTTCATATGTGTCGATTGCGTTGGGTGGGTTACTCAGTCTAGGGGTTTGTAACCCACCCTGCAATCAGTTATTCCAGGGTCTCGGAGGGGCGCTACCTGGAAGGGAATGAGCTAAGACAGAAGAAGGGGGCCAAGCAGATTTGTCAAAGCCTCCAGTTTATTAGGGACAGGTTACAGTTTATATATGGTAAGGAATGGGGGGCAGGGCACGGGATGCACATGGTCCCGGTCACGTAGCTCGGTCAGGTAGGCCAAGAGTTACAAGTTGCCACACCTAGTCCCCTGGATAGCTGGAATGTGAGGCGCTTTCCGCTAACAGATTAACAGTTAGTTGGGTGTGGGGCAGATTTTGTCAATAGAACATAATTATGGGTGTGGGGTTCTCTGCAGACTTTCCAGGGTGATGGTTCCTGTAATTTTAGGGGGGAAATGGCTCGTGACACATATGTCTTAACTACCAACACGTTCATTTGTCTTAACTACCAACACGTTCATATGTCTTAACTACCAACACAGTTATATGTCTTAACTACCAACATGTTCATATGTCTTAACTACCAATGCAGTTATATGTCTTAACTACCAACACGTTCTTATGTCTTAACTACCAACATGTTCATATGTCTTAACTACCAACCTGTTCTTATGTCTTAACTACCAACACAGTTATATGTCTTAACTACCAACACAGTTATATACCTTAACTACCAACACGTTTATATGTCTTAAATGACTAATATGTTTATGTGTCTTAACTACTAACACAGTTATATCTTACCTCCAACACAGTTATATGTCTTAACTACCAACATGTTTATATGTCTTAACTAACTGCCAACACGTTTATATGTCTTAAACTACTACTATGTTTATGTGTCTTAACTACCAACACAGTTATATGTCTTAACTACCAACATGATTATATGTCTTAACTACCAACATGTTTCTATGTCTTAACTACCAACACAGTTATATGTTTTAACTACCAACAAGTTTATATGTCTTGACTACCCGCGTAGATCCAGCAGACCTACTTACATGGTAAGCTTGGGACCTGGAAACTGTTTAGCCTGGGTAGGGATCTGCCCACTAGTCTTTGGTATAGACCAGCTTTTCCTTGCCTCTCAGACTTTATTACCCTGGACAGTGTTTAGGGAAAGGAAAGTGAGAGCCAATGCCCTAGTCCAGTATACTTGAGAGGGAGACAGAACACTATGCTTAATAGTGTCAGAAGCAATATGACAAGGCTGGATTTGTAGAAAATTGTGTTTGAAAACCTTGTGGCTATGAGGTCATTTATCTAGTCTGGGAAGGAAACGGATGGCTTACTTTACATGATCTTTTCAAAATCTCTCCCCAGCAGCAGATCAAGATTGATCCCAGAGACTCTGACATGCTTGGCAAAGTGTGCCCCAACTGCGTTATGTTTCCAGCCTCTTTAGAAGAACCTGAAGTCCTGGTTATAATGCAACACGGTCACCATCCTCACATGGGAGTGGAGGGGAAACCTCTAGGGACACGATTCTTTCCTTCCACCCTTCTGGAGCTGTCCTTGTCACTGTACTGCTGCAGGGATGAAACATCATGACCAAGGCAGCTTACAAAAGAGAGTATGCTTAGAGTCTCAGAAAGTTAGTCCATGATCATCATGGCAGCAGGCATGGTGGGGGAGTAGTAACTAAGAGCTAACATTCCAAGTTGTAGGCAGGAGGCAGAAAGAAAGCAAGACAAGGCCTGGCCTGGGCTTTTGATACTTTAAAGCTCAATCCCAATGACACAACTCCTCCAATCAGGCCTCGACTCTCAAGGCTTCCCAAACAGTCCACCAATTGGGAACCAAACATTTAACTCCATGAGCCCACGGGATTCATTCTCATCCAAACCAACACACTAACACTACAGAGAGACAGATGGAGAGGCACACACGAGAGTGCATTCCTATACACATCCGCATATATAGGCTGAACTACTGAAGGAGCCGAAGTTGGCCAAACTGAATCGCAAGATAGCGCATAGAAGAGAAGGTGTGAGCTAACTGTACATCAAGACACCCCTTTTTAAAAGAACGCTTCAATTGTTTACAGTATTATAAACACTTAAATTTATTTTTAATTTTTTTGTCATCAGATCTTTGATTTCTATGACCTTCCAACTACCCATTTTCTCCAGTGATAAATACTAAGACTGTTCAAAATGTGTAAGAGTCAGAGTCAATCCCTGGATTTGGGCAAGGAACCATCTCCTTACTTTGCATTTCAAGTCAAGCGAGCTCAGCTCTGGGTTTTTTGGAAGTGTGTTGGGAGTTTCACAAATGTATGCAAGGGATCTCTGGTTCCTCCTTGGCATCTCTGCCCTCTATTAAGATGCTGCACACAAACAGGGCCTGTCTCGCGCCGTGCAGCCCTCCCTCCCACCGCACTAGGAATGTGCTCCAGTGCTCGTGTTTAACATGCAGACTTCGGGGAAGTACCGATCTGATGATGCAGTTCGGCTTTCATAAACCTCCAGTTTTCAGTTGAACAGCGCCTTTTTAGGACCGACAAAGAAATCCGATTGGACGACCTTGGCCATACAGCTTTGCGCTGTGTGTAATCCTGGCTTTGCAACTGACGGAAATCAATGAGGGGAGCATTGATCTTGCAAACGCAGTCAGCTCAGCCACCCTCTGCCAGGGATCTGGGTATTCAAGTCACTCGCTGGCACAACGTGTTTTCAAACCTGGCTCTTCTGGGGCAGCGGCTCTCTGGCTTCACCTTCGCTCTGCTTACCGATGCATACAAACCGTATCTTCTAGATGGAAAAAGTGTTCCGCGGGTCCACAGCGCAGCCTCCATGTTTGCTTAAGGCTAAGCGAAATAGCCTGCAATGTGGCCGACATTGCAGGGTGTCACCAGGGGAAGAAAACCTCCACAGAAGAGTATGAGTCGCTCCAGGGAAATATTGCCCTCAGCTAGATGGATTTGAAGCTCATCTGAGCTCTTTGGAGGCAATTTGCCCTCGATTTTATTCTTTAATCAAGGGAGCAAATGTGATCAAGAAATTACCTGAAAGCCCCACAATAGATAAACACTTTAGCGCAGATACACACAAAAATGAAAAATATTACACAGCCAAATATAGTATGTATAAAAATGTGTATTGCAATATTTCATGCTTGTTAGTGGAAATATTTTTACAACATGTCTCCCAAGTGCAGAAAATAAATCAAGCCTTTAAAAAGCGACTGCGGATGATTCATTTAGTGCTGTCATAATATGGTGTTTTCTTTAATGAAAATTTATATCATTTTTCCTGGACTCAGTGGAATAAATTTATACTGAAAGGTGGAAGAGAGCGATAAGTTCAGAATGAAACACCACCAACACTTGACAATAAACGGGAGCAAGTGAGGAATGGTCTTGACGCCCTTTTTTTTTTTTCTAGGAGATTTCATATTCAAGCCATTGGTAATGAAGGAGAAATAGAACTGGCAGCGTCTGGCAGAGATACAGCACTTTCAGATAAACCGCACGGACACCACGCCCACACCAAGGTATGCCTAATATTGGTTGGGTGCTTAAGCAAGCTCAACCATGACCATCTTCCGGAGGAGGGAACCAGAATTAACAGCTGTAGCCTATCTATCTATCTATCTATCTTTCTTTCTTTCTTTCTTTCTTTCTTTCTTTCTTTCTTTCTTTCTTTCTTTGTGGTTTATTTGAGACAAGGTTTCTCTGTTTAACCCTGGCTGTCCTGATAATTGCTTTGTAGACCATGTTGGCCTCAAACTTGCAGAGATATACCTGCCTCTGTCTCTGGAGTCCTGGCATAAAAGGCATGCGCCATCATGCCCAGCACCTTAATGTTTTAAAATGCAGAGGGGTTGAGGGACATGGCTAAGAGGTACACCGCCTGGTCCTCAAGCATGAGGGTGTGAGGAAGGATACCCAGAAACCATGGAAAAAGCCAAGGGTGGTAGCAGGCTCCTGTGGCCCTGGCAGTGGTGGTGGTGGTGGTGGTGGTGGATAAAACTACACCGATTCCCTTCCGTACTCTTCTAGATATGTGCTACAGGAATTAGGCTGAAAAATTTAAAACATACACACACACACAGAGCCAAGAGTACCCACTTTATTGAGCTCAGGAGCAGCTTATATAGGGCTCTGGCCATGCCCCAACTCTCCAGATCTTTCAGCTGCAAACTCAAAGCAGCTGCAGGCTGCTCAGAGCAGAGGAAAACAAGTTGTTTATAGGAAATTTGGGGTCTGGTGGTCTTCAGTCCCCAACAGTGGTGGGGCTGAGAAAATAGGGAGATCCCTCAAGTTCTTTGTCAGGCTAGTAGGATCTATGAGCTTCTAGATTACTGAGAGACCTAGTCCCATGGAATTAAAGTGGAGCGACAGGAGAGATGGTCCAGCAGTAAAGAGCATGGACTACTCTTCAGGAGGACCTGGGTTCAGATCCTAGCACCCACACCAGGCATTCTGGCTCCAGGGAAATCTGAAACTTCTGTCTTTTGCAGGCAGTTACATGCATATGTGCTTGAAAACACACACACACACACACACACTTTAATAAAAATAAAAATTTAAAAAGGTGGGAAGAAGCTGCTAAGGAAAGATATAAACATTAACAACTTTGGTCTCCATACAAATATACATGCATACATACACCACACACATACACACAGACACACCACACAGACACACACATAAACACAACACCACACACACAGGTACACATACACATATCACACACACAGACAAGCATCACCACCCACACCAACACACACACATCACACACAGGCAAACACACAACACACACTGATACACACATATTACACACACAGAGACACACACATATCATATTAATCATGGACATACACACATCATATATGCAGATAAACACACAGACTCAGACACACAGATACACACACATGCACAAAAGAAAAAAAAATGCATGCAGCTATAAGAAACATTACCAAAGAAGAATGACCAGAATAACGTAATTGAGAAAAGGGAGCAAAGGGAAGACTCATATATACATACCCACACAGTAAACGCACAGCTATGCATATGTGTATATAGTGTTTGTGTTACTTACAGTCCTAGAATATGAAGCAATAGCCCATGATAAACAAAGGATGGAAATGCTAGCTAGGACCAAAGAGAAGCTGAACCTGGAGTGAGTCACAAGCCTGAAACTTGGGAGACTGAGGCAGGAGAATCACAAGTTCAAAGCCTGCCTGGGCTACAGAGTGCCGCCAAGATGACTTAAGGGAAGCTTGTCTCAAAATAAAAAGCAAAAACAGGGCTGACATAATAGCTCAGTACTCGAGTGCTTATCTAGTATGCTAAAGGCCCGGGGCTCAAGTCCTAGCAACATAGGAGCGACAGGTAAGTACACAGACTAGAAAGTTCTTTCTGGCAAAGTCAAACTAACATAGCCATGAACATAGCTGTGAATATAGTTTCGGAGACAAACTTTTAAATGGTTAATGAGCCCGGAGGTGATGGCGCACACCTTTAAACTGAGCACTCAGGAGGCAGGGCCAACCTTGGCTATACCATGAGACACTGTTTTTTAAAAAAAAAAACAAAGCACACACACACACACACACACACACAAACTCTTTAAGAAGTAGGAAGAGAAGACTTGGTATCTGGCTCGCTAGTGAAGTCCTTGCCTACCATGCATTTAGCCCTTAGTTTGATTCCAGCATCATAGTAAAAAAGAAAGAAAAAAAAGGAATAGAAGATGTCGTGTCTGCCACTCTTCACTACTGCTAAGATCAGTTGAGGAACCGAGATTGAGGGACAAGTCAAAAGCCCTTAAACGACAGAAAAGTTGCTGGTGGAACTTCCTGGGAAACCAACACTCCCTGCAAAAGCACCTCACTGGGGATACATGCATGCAAAATCTCCAGAAATGAGCTCTGAGCAGCGGCAGGAGCCTTGCCCTGGAGAACCTGTCATTACAGGGGCCGGAGAAGAAGCTCCTGCTGTGGCTGATAAAGACTGGAGAAAACGGCACGCTCAGAAGCAGCAAGGACTCCTGAACTGGGACCCCGGAACCCTCCTTCCCCTGCTGCGTAACCTGTGCCTTCTCCTGTCGAAGTTTTCACCAAGCTTATTGGCAGAGGAACAATATTTAGAGGGCTCAGATCCATTCTCAATGAGCAGGCCAAAAAGCTGAAGTTGGAGTTGACAGGCCAGTTCATTATAATTCTCGAATTCAGCTTTGTGTTCATACACATGGGTCCCCTTTTGTCTGTGTGTGTATGTGTGTGTGTTGGAGTGCATTTTAATTTCTGGAAGATCTTCATGGGAAACTACTTAGAAATATGTAAACAGCCCTTGTGTGAGAAGCACATAAGTGATTTCAAAACATCCAGATCAGCCCAAGATGGTAGTAAACACCTGTCAACCTTTGGGGAGGTTGAGGCAAGATACAGTCAAGGGCAGCCTGGTACACAGTGAGTTCCTGTCTTAAATCAGAACCAAAACCAATGACCATAAAACTTACCCCAAAATACATAATTGTATTCTGGGAATGCAGAGAGGGAAGATATTTGGGGGCGTAGCATTGTCATTGGCTGCCAGAATGGCTAGGTTCAAATTCCAAGCCAGCCAACCGCATCTTTGGGCTGTGAAATCCTGGGCAATTCAGCTCCCACCTTGACCTTCACTTTTCTCACCCACTTCATGCGACCGTTGTGCACATTAAATCATCTAACATGCTAGAACATAGAATAGTTTTGTGGAATGTGCTAAGAGCAGAAGATGTTAGCTGTTAATAATGATCTTCCAATGGTTGTTTGTTCACCTTATTATAAACACGTAATTACCACTTCTCAAGTGACGCAGCATCTTTCGGTGTAAGGGAACACCCAGGGCTTACAAAGAGACAATTACCAAATAAAACTTAGGTGTTTTCTCGAAACCTTTACGTGTGCTGTTTTACGGCTCGACGAGGACTGCATCGCTGGCTTCTGGAACCCTTCGTCCACACGGTACCCTCTCAAAGGCCTCCGTGGGCCCTTCAGTGTAAAGTTCATGCTAATTTTTGTTGGCAAGCCTATGAACTTATCTTTTGTTTTCTTGTCCTAAGATAAATACATTCTTATTTATCTTCTGGTTTGTCCCGTTTCCTTCACCATAACATAAACTGTTTCTTATTGCCACTGCTCAGGTTCCTAATATCTCACAGTCCAGTACACGGAAGATAGCTAATTGTAAATATTTGAATGGCTCAGACACAAACACTGCAGCATGCTGTGTTGGGGGCAGTGTAGGATGCACAAAATGAGTTGCCATGCGCACAGTGCAGTATCGTAAATAGAAGACCTTGAAATGGAGGGGGGGGTATATATTCACACATTTTAGAATAATTATATTTATATCATTCATGGACGTATTTGCTTTGTTTTGTTTTGTTTTGTTTTACTCAGTGGAAAAGTTTTCTTCTCAGGACATTGGTACCCATGTTACTAGAACAATAAGTGGATATCTAAAAATATTAGCATCTGTATCTGTGAATGGGGAGTTGGAACTCCTTTGGCAGGCAGTCATTGTGGCTCCCTGAAAACCGTCTGGAACTGAGCAGTTAATGACCTCTCTCTCCTTTCTTACCCAACCCCCTCTGCCGCATCTGATCAGATCCAGGGCAAGCCCAGACTTCAAAAGAGGTTAGGGTCAGCTCTGCCGGGCACAGAGAAAGGAAAAGGAGAGCACAGTGAACACAGAAGCCATCGAATCTGAACACGCTTCTCTCTGACGGAGGCCACCGAGCAGGAAAAGTGCGACAGTGATTAGTCTGGGCTGAGGATTGTTCTGTTAGGCCTGTTCGGCCAGGCAGGCACTTAAATGGCCAGATCTTATTTTGCTTGCAGCAAAGAGCAATCAAGGAAAAACACACATGCACCTTTCGCCCCAGGAGTGTTTAAGTGCAATCGTTCAACTGTCTTGCTATCAGATGATTTGGAATAGGGGGGTGCTTGACTTACGTAACTTGTTTTTTGGTGAGCACCTTGTCTATTGCGGTTTGATCTTCAATCACTATTTAATCACACTGATGGGAATGTCCATTGAAACCCAAATTCGAGACCACACCTTCCTAGTTTAACTGAGAAAATAGGAAGACGCTCTCATGCAGTAAATAAAACTCCTGACTCTGCTTTAAAGAAAGTAGAACAAATTATCCGCGATTAGTATTCCAGTCTTGGTTCAACAAAGCTGACGGCCGAGCAAGGAAAGTTGCAGGATCTGAGCGTGAATGAGACCCTCAAAGGGATCACTGGACAGTGGACAACCAGTGACAGGCTTTAACCTGTAGGAACAGCCGAAGAATACCTGCACTGCCCTTTCTCCGTCTCCAAACAAGGCTACATTTAGAGTTCCTGAAGTCATACATTCTATTCTACAAAGTCTGTTGCTGTAATGTGGTAGAACATGGAAACATGCTATCAGCCCTCCTAACTCACTTTAAAGGTGAGACGTTACCATTGCTGAATGCAATATACAGGAGGTCTCTAAGACTTAACTTGCATAACTGGATATTTTCACTAACTGTAATTCCTCCACTCTTTCAAGTGTTGGAAGGCATTGTCCAAAAACCAGTTCCAGCAATGTCTGTCATTTGACAACAGGATCTATGGCCAGGCTTGAAACTTAATTGTTGGCCGTCTTCTGTCAAATGTTGAACAGTGTGCTTTGAATGTCAGTGGCTAGGGGTATTTGGCTGAGTTTAAATCTAACGAATTCTTCTCAGATCTTGGGCTTTGGTTTTATTAGCTGCACGTCCTGTGAGAAGCATACGCCCTTTGATTCAACACATTAGGTTTACTAGGGGAAAAAAAAAAAAAACTACTCAAGAGTCCCCCAAATGTTGGTTTTTCCCTCCCAAGCAATGAGAAAAGTCCACCGCCAGAGTGTGAGGCCATTCTTATGGCAGGAAGATAACATTTATCAGGAGGAAAACATACATATGTATAACCCTACCCCCTCCCGTCTGTGCCGGAGAGTGAACCCGGGGTCCGATACACGCCAGCCACCCTCCATCACTGACTAACTCCCACAGCTGAATACATCTTTTTCCCCATAGAAGCTGATATCCATCTGTAGTAAGAACACTGCTCCCCCTGACCCTGGAGCATGCATATATACGGGCACCATACTTTGATCACCCGCAGTGATTTTGAGCAACTTACAAAGTGCGGCGTCGGTACACAGTCATTAGGCGCCGTGAATTGGTTTCTTTTATTTCTTCCTTTTAGTACACACCAGAGTGTGTTTTAACCTTTCATTATTGCTCACTTAATTAGGAAAAATGACCCCGCGTTTCTTTTACATACTGTACTATTCATCAGCAAGTGCAAGAGGTCCTTGGCATACAAGGCTTGGGTTTTGCTTTTCATGAATCTTGCCTGAACTGAGCTATATGAATCCCAATTATTTTAGCCACTGAGAAGTTTAAATTAGTGCTTCTTCTGCATAGGCTAACATGGAGGCCTTCAGCCTCTTAAAAGCAACCGAATGTGTTATTTAAACGACTGACCTTAGAGATGTGGCCAGAATGTTACTGCTGTTGTTTCTCTCAGCTGTGGCTGTTCTCGGGCTTCAACACCAGCTTCTAATGAGGAATAAAAGAGCCTTGCTAGGCTTGAGTCATCGTCCGGTTTCTAACGTTCTCTTCAGCTTCTTGTGTGGTCACCTATAATTGCTGTCTGAAGGCCTGTGGGGCAGGTTTCCAAAACCTGAATGCCTGTCTGCTACAGTTTGACCCTCCAAGGTACTATAAAAACCAAAGCGCCATTTTTTTTTTAAAGGAGAAAATACTTTCGTACAGTACAGTCCCTTGAAACTATCCAATTTGATCTGTGATTCCTGTTGAGATATGTATTACATCACACTCTATTTTGGGCTTCTTTCATTAATCAAAACCTATCCCATTTATTAAACAGCTTCCTGGAGCTCAGGCATTTGGAATGCAGAGGGCCAGCAAGCAGCTGCCGAGCACCATGGCGGTGGGCTACAAGTGAGTCATTCCAAGAGGGATTTCAAGTGACTAAGTGGCCTCTTTATCTCTTGGTGACGTGAGCAGGGAATGGAGTTGTCTTCTTAAGGCAATGCAACCTGGAGCCTTGGATCCGCCGTGGGGAGGGGACTGTGTCCCAGCCCAGCAGGCTTTCCGGAACTGCTGATGAGTGTGACCTTTGCCAGAAATGCACGGAGCCTTGATTTCTGCCGTTAACCTTTGCGTGTCGGAACCCCTCTGTGAAACGTACCCACAGCCCAGGGAAGCTCAAACCCAGACAGACACATTCCATGAAAGCGCGGCTTCAAGCAGGCGCATGCGCATGTGTTCTCAGAGGATGAAGACATCGAAACCACTTTAAATTAGTCTCCCAACTGTGTTTCCCCCCTCCCCAAGCATTTATATCCATCCTTCTTCCCCCGAAGCAGGAAAAGTGAGAGTCTTCAGTGCCCTGTCACCCTTATATTTCAATGCAAGTGCTGCTCTTCAGTCTCCCCTTTATAGAAACCGTGGTGGGAATGTGTTTGGCATTTGCTAAGAGTCGCTGAAACCGTTTTCTTACTGTTAAATAGCAATCAAGTGTGTTGAGCGGTAGGGGTGGCTAGGACATTAATAGCCTCAATTTCTGCCGGCAATCAAACAGAAAAGCCATTTTGATGTAACAGTGTGTCCAATTTATCATTTACCCCAAATCTACTGAATATTCACTATAAACGTAGAGCTCTTAGAACAGTATGAAGTGACTCTGGCGGTATTCTTGTAATGTGATTGTCAAATATTCACCGTACACAGTAGTGGGTTTCTTTATTTATGTGTGTGTGTGCCTGAGTATATATATATGTGTACCCGGGTAGGTCAAAAGAGGGTGTCAGATCCCCACCAAGTGAAGTTGTAAGCAGTTGTGAACTGCCAGGTGGGTGCTGGGAACCAAACCCAGATCCTCTGCAAGAGCTTACAAAGTTGTTTGCGGAAAGATGCTGCAATTGGTTTCTCATTTACTAACGAGAGCGAGACTGTCTTTCTGAATGTTTCTCATCAAATGGAAAGGATATTGTACACCTCTTTTGTAGAATGGTTATTTAAAAAAAAAAAGAATGAGCCATGATGTCAGTCTGGAGAAGGAAAGACACAGGACGTACCAGTGTGAGGCAGCTGGCCACAACGGCAAAGCTTTGTCCTAATTAACTGAGCAACAATGAAAGGTTAAAACACACTCTGGTGAGTACTAAAAGGAAGAAATAAAAGAAACCAATTCACGGCCCTTAATGACTGTTAACCCCTGAGCCATCTTCCCAGCCCCTGGACCAAATTCTTTGCACGCCTCATCTCATGGGCTTGCCTACCAAGCCTATGCTGTTGCTAGGGTAGGCTCAAATGTTTTTATGGCTAAAAGAACAAAGTCCAAAGAGGTGAAGGAGGTTGCCAAAGGTAACCACCAATAATCCTGGCGCATGAACTCCTCTTCTTTCCATGGTTACAGTGAGGGGTATGATGCGCAGGATATGGGAGAAACAGTGACTTACATTTGATCTGTCTTTGCAGCCCCTCATCCTGCAGCTGCCTGTTCACTGTATCCTTTCAGAATCCTTGTCAACGTGCGGGAAAACCCCAGTGAACAACCCCACCTTAGAGACGATCAGGCCATTGAGAAACAGTTTTGCCTATCAACTGATCCCACATGGGGAGATGACAAGGGGGAGGAAGAGGGCACTAGAGGCAGGAAACTGGGAAGGCGGGCTATTCTACAAAATATTAAACAAAGAACAGATGACTGCCAAAGCCATTCACGAACTCATCTGCTCATGTACGAGCAGTTCACGAAACACACAAATCCGGTTCAGCACTTGCATTGGGGACACGGCAGCAAGTGCCGAGAATACCAATTCCAGATCTGGCTACAAATCAGCCCCGGCAAAGGCTGGGTGCGAAGAACTGTATGAGAAACGTACAAGGCAGATGAGAATTCGGGAGTTGGAGGAGTTATTTCTGACTGAAGCAGCAGGGAGAGCTTTGTGTCCAGTGATGGGACCGTGATGGATGAGCGGGACGCAGGCAGAGTTCCAGTTCTCAGAAGTGAGGCTAATACATCACTGCCCCTGTGATTCCAGTTTTAGGATCACAAGGTTTTGGTGAACTGTTTAAGATTCCAGTCACGGTTATAAAATGAGGTCACATGGACAAAGCTTTGCCGTTGTGGCCAGCTGCCTCACACTGGTGCGTCCTGTCTTTCCTTCTCCAGATTGACATCATGGCTCATTTTTTTTTTTTTTAAATAACCATTCTACAAAAGAGATGTACAATACCCTTTCCATTTGAGGAGAAACATTCAGAAAGAGAGTCTCACTCTCGTTAGTAAATGAGAAACCGATTGCAGCGTCTTTCAGCAAACAACATACTTAGAAGAATGTTCAGTCCAGCCAGGACACGCTCAGAGAACTCCACTGGTTAGTAAGGCAGGCAAATGTGGAGACTTCCACAACAAGAAACTACTTTGAGAATATGAATATGAACTAATTGGTCAGTGTATTTACCACCCTCACCAACCACACACTTAAAGCTTTCATGTATCACAAATCCTTTGGGGGAGTTCAAGAGAACGCTCTATTTTGTTTCAGCTAACTATGGTTTCTCCCGGTCTGTGTTCAAGTAAGGGGGCAGTTGTTGAAAAGACAGAAGGGAGCATAGCTTGGAAAAACAAAGGCCGGGGAGGGGAGCGGGGAGGAGGGGGAGATATATGTACTTGTCCAGGACTGATCTTGATGGAATGAGAGAAGATCGGTCTCAGGGAGAGCAAGGGGATCGTCCCGTTTGTGCTTCCTGGTCCACCCTGGCCTAGCTCTTCAGAGATGTCTAGGTCCTTAGTGTGGTAATTGTTCAGAATTCCGATATTAGAAGGGGCTACTCCTTAAACGCTGAGAGATGGCTCAGGGGTTAAGAGCACTGACCGCTCTTCCCGAGGACCTGGGTTTAGTTCCCAGCACCACATGGCAGCTCGTAACTGTCTGTAACTCCAGTGCCAGGGCAAAACATCAGTGTGCATAAATAAAAATTAAAAAAAAAAAAGAAAAAAAAGAACAAAAGCTTGACCCCTTGTTTTCACTGCTTTCCATGTGGGCCTGGAAGAAACCAGCATTAGCAAGTTTTTGAGTATTAGCAGTTTTTGAGCCTTCAAAGCAAAGCTGATGCTTGGTCCCCAACAGGAAAGTGACTTTAATTAATTCAACAAGACCTTTCCATTAAGCAACAAAACGTGGCCGTAGGCTCTTCAGGAAGGTTGGCCTGCACCTTTCCCTCTGCTGTCGGGGAAGTGTAAGTGTCCTTCTATTCTCGCCAGGCAGTGGGTTTTTTCCTTCTTTTTTCTTTTTTGCAAAGAAGAACAAAATAAACAAGCAAGCAAAAAAAAAAAAAACCCAGTTGGTAGTCGATTAACTTTTTTATTCTAATGAGATCTACGGCAGAATGCAGAATCCTCCATCACAATAAAATATGACTAAAGACCTCATCAATACTCATTTAGCAAATGCTTTGGAGTAGACCATCATTTTCTAATACTTAGGAATTTCATTATTTCTTATTTCAGTGACCATGTTACAAAAAATATTAAGTGAAATGGGATTAGGTTTGCCATTTGTCATTTCCTGGGAGTGGAATTCGGCTCCGACATGTGGGCACTCATACCCAGGGCTTAATGCTTTCAGTAATTACAAGGATCATGGAGGGTATGTTGATTGGTGGGAGAAAAAAAAATTCTTTATTAACTGCTCAGAAATAGTTAATTCTTCATTAGTCAGAGCGCTACACTAGAGGCTGCTGCCGTGAACCATGGATTAGAGTTTATGATAGTAATAACCTTTCTGAAAAAACATTCGTTACTATACTTAATGACCAGATTTTAGTGCATTAACCTTCCCGGGGAGGTCAACTAACAAAATGGATGTTAACTGCTTGTAACAACCAATTCCTCTGAAATTAATATTTAGATGCCTTTGGTGTCAAAAAACCTTCCTTCCATATCAGGGCATTAAAAACACTTCTGAATTATTAATAGCAAGCGGAATTCAATGCCTGAAAGATTTCCATCCCGGCGCTCTCTCGCCTCAGCCTCCTCCTATTTAGAGTTCTTTGCTGCGGGAACAAGGAAGGCATTCAGGGAAATGAGGTCTCAGAAATGCATGTGGGTCAACAACGCGGGGCAGTTTGGAAAAGGTCACTCTTTAAGTTCAACAGAAATAAACAGAATCGGAGTGTGAAAGGCGGCAGAGAGCATCCTGGGAGCCTGGCAGAGACAAACTCCCCGCCAGGCCCGGGCTTCACAGGGGCGGCCCTCTCACCACCTGTCAGGAGCTCCTTAAAGACGTTTTTTTTTTTTTTTTTTGCATCCCTTCTGCAACTGACCTCCTGACTGGGCGCCCGGCCCCTCCCCCCTCCTTCAATTGGAAACAAACCACATTGATGTCAAAACAACTTCTGAACTATTTCCTTCCCCAGCAAGGCCAGAATATAAAACATGTTCTGAATGGCTGCCCCATTCCCTGGAGGAATTTTATGATTTCGTTACTGCTGCACAGCATGTTCGGCTGCTTGGCCGAGGTAGCCTTGAGTCCCTGCCAAACAATGAAGCAACACTATTATTAGCCTTCCCATTCAACAGTAACAAAACAGCCCATGTTTCTATTTTCAGACGGCTTTCTTCTGGGGTAATAGATATGCAGAAACCTGAACCTCAGGCCAGGACTGGACCAGCAGGGCTCGGCAGCTATCTAGTGCCAAAACCCAGGGGCCTGAAGGGGAAAATGGTTAATGGTCGTATTTTTTAGGCAGAGGTCAAATGTAGATAAGCTGCCAAAGTCCTGCATGCCAAAGCCTTGGCTGGTTTATACCACCTCTGTTGGGGTTGGGCTGGCACCCCTGACATGTCTGCAATGTTTGGTGATTTTGTCAGACAGTGCAATGACATGTATGACTTGAGCATCAAACTAGCCTCAACTCGCATTGAGAGGAGAGCATGTGAAAACCATGCGATGAGGGGCAAGAGAGACGGCTCGGCAGTTAAGAGCATTTGGTGCTCTTTCAGGAGTTCGGATCCCAGCACGCACATCCAGGACCTTATAACTCCAGGATCAAGGAATCCAATTCCTCCTTGGGCCGCTGGAAGCACCTACAGGCTCATGGACCCCCGCCCTCCTCACACTTTATAAAATCTTACCCAAAAGAAAAATGCACACGTAGAAATGCAGCAGCATTCTGACATGCGCAGTGACAAGCCACCAGAGATGATTCCAGAAGGGCTGGGTGAGAAATAGACATTCCAGCTTGACCTTTTCTAACGAGTACACTTGAAATAGTAGAAATTCCATGTAGACAGAGATCATTGCAATGTGGGGCCAGCTTTCATTTGTAAATAAGATCTTCCATCTAAGCCATCATCCAGGGCAAATTCTGTAAAAGAATGACTTTGATTTAACTAGGTTGGTTTTGCATCACTTTGGGAAGAGTTACCACTGCACCATTATGCGTCTTTAATTATTCCTATTGTAGCTGTAATAATAATTGTGAGAGTTATAAAGGAAATTCATTATAAAATTATTTTACCAAAAAGTCCCTGCAATTTACAGCTCCCCATGAAGGTATATGTGAATATTCATGTCTTTCTCTTTCTTTCTTCTTCCTTCCTTCCTTCCTTCCTTCCTTCTTTCTTTCTTTCTTTCTTTCTTTTTTTTAGAAAAATTTAAAGTAATTTATCTATTTTTATTTCATGTGCAATGATATTTTGCCCGCATGTACAAATGTATGAGGGTGTCGGATCCCCTGGAATAGGAGGTACAGACAGTTGTGAACTGCCATGTGTGTGCTGGGAATTGAACCCGGGTCTTGTGGACCAGGACCAGTGCTCTTAACCGATGAGCCAGAATGCAGCGGTCGGATCAATAAATCACCAGTAATTGATATTTAAACAAATTTAATAACAAAACAGACTCACAAAACCAAGGTTCCAGCGGGGTAGCCAGCGGAAACAGGAGAGCAAGCGGAAGGGCCCGCGCAGCCTCTGCCCGCACAATATATCAGTAAACATACGCCTGAGGGCAGCCCGCCCCCAAGGGGAGGGCTTATCCCTACATCTCCCTCCTTTTGTCTAAATAAGACAGAACTAACCTAAATACAACTATAAACAATAATAATAAATAATAGATATAACAAACAATATTGAGAACAAAAGTTTTACCAGACATTCTATCTCAAGGAGTCTAAATAATGTAGAGAGTAATTACAATTATATAATCTTCAACTCCGTCAAAGATCCGAGAAGGGAATAAATATTACTTAACAAATGAGCGATATCCAAAGCGTGCCATAAATGACAGAGACAACAGACTACCTGGGCAATCACCCAAATTCTCGTTCGCAATGTTGAGTCAACCAACTTTGGCTAAGGCCTAGCATGACTGACATACCATTATCAAATGCAAGGAATTTTCTTAGAATTATCCTACCCTGTCTTGGCAAGATAAGAAAATCCTGTTTCATATCTTTGTCAGTAGATGAGGTATGGGCTTTTCTTAACCCAAAGGCCAATTCTGCCAAGAAGACAAACTCCCAGTGGAGTGTCTTTGGTGCTCAACGTTCTCTCGGGAGTAGAGTGGTGTCGCCAGGAGTAATTGTGTCTCGGCACAGAATTCTAGGTTAGCTTAAAGGCCATTTTCTACAGCTCTTTAAAGAGGCTGAAGATTATACTATCTATACTAAATATAATCTCTATGTATCTAGAATACCTTATTAACCTAAAAATAAACATGAACAACATAAAATTCTCAATACCTATCTAACTTGAAGACAAAAAAAAATAAACAACTGTGCAATACATGAAGACAATGATCTTCATCTGTAAACAATGTCATTACATATCAAATGTAAACAATGTTATTACATAAATAGTATCAGAGGTAGAAATGTACATTGTGATATGGTAGATGTATCAATACAATATAAGTATACTCTTATACAAAAATAGAGGTAGGAACACTCACATTCAATATTCAATATGTCAATATACAGGAAACAGTACCAATACAATTTTCTAAAAACAGTAACTCACAAATACCAATCATCCCATCAAACCAGTTAACCCCCCTTTTTTTTTTTTTTAACATACCCCTAACTCCATAAAACATCTCCCCATCCCCTCAACCCCAAACCAACCACTAAAAGATGTCCCTAACCCTGAGGGCAAACTCTGTTGGGGGAGGGGACGCCGTCCTCTAAGATTGCTTCAAGCTGACATGGGGGCGATGTTCTCCTTAGGGGCTCCTGTGAAAGCAAATGATGGTAAAATTCCCAAATTAACCTTTGGCCTAAGAAAATTATAACTAGTCCCTGAGCGCTTTGAGAAGGTCCGGCCAGAGTGTCGTCAAAAAATGTGCACCATTCGAAATTGTCTTGTGCAGTTGGTACCAAAAAAAATTATTAGCACGTAGAAAAGAAAAAAAAAAAAAAAAAAATATATTCAATATATTCATGACGTCATAAAAACCAGGTTGAGTTGATGTTGTGGGGCCCCATCTTCATCCTGGAAACTTCAAAAATTACTGTAGGAAAATTTGTTGCTTGTTATGGGAAATTTAGACACTAACAACAAGGACATATACTGACATATAAAGAAAGACACAGATACGAGGAAAAGCAAAAACAAAAAACAAAAAACATATATACATAAATATATAAAAAATCAATACTTACGGTATGTATATAATGTTAGTTGATCCTTAGTAGGTCGTAACTATTATCCATCCATCAGTAATTAAATATTCAGGGTCCCTTAAAGTCTTTGAAGATCAATATTTTCCTGTGGAGATAAGAAAAGAACCCTGCCCCCAACCTATCTGTATTCCTTACCATCAGTATGCTCGCCAACCTTGTGAAAGAATTGTTATTTATCTTTTCCAAATGGCTTTTCTTCTTCATACCGAACCTTTATTAGTTTTGTCGGTATCCACAATTGTTCCTCACCTGTGGAGATAAGAGCAAAACCCCTTCCCCAACGCAGCACATCTCCTGGTTTCCATTGTGAGGTCAGCACATCCTTGAAATAAACTGGTTGATTTAGTTCAGTAGACTTTTCCATTATCCAATGTCTTTCTGCAGCCGTTGTCCCCTTCTCATTAGCGTTAAGAAAATTCAAGGTTAACAAAGCATTATGTAACCTATTTCTGGGGGTGTTTTCCACCCCTTTCTGTTTATTCAACATATCTTTTATAGTTCGATTTGATCTTTCTATGACTGCTTGACCTGTAGGATTGTATGGTATACCTGTAACATGCTTGATATTGTAATAGTCAAAAAACCGTTTCATTTTCCTAGAGGCATAAGCAGGACCATTGTCCGTCTTTATTTGTGTAGGTATACCCATGATAGCCATGACTTCTAATAAATGAGTGATTACTGAATCAGCTTTTTCTGAACTTAAAGCAGTTGCCCACTGAAAGCCTGAATAAGTGTCAATGGTGTGGTGAACATACTTCAATTTGCCAAATTCTGCAAAGTGGAACACATCCATCTGCCAGATTTCATTCCTATGGGTGCCCTTTGGATTAGCCCCTGCTGGCAGTGGCGTTTGGTTATAGAAAGAGCAAGTAGGGCATTTCTTTACAATCTCCTTAGCCTGTTGCCATGTAATAGAAAACTCTTTCTTCAAACCCTTGCTATTAACATGATGTTTTTTATGAAATTCAGAGGCTTGTAGCACACTACCAATCAATAACTGATCAATGTCTGCATTACCTTGTGCTAGAGGACCTGGCAGACCCGTATGGGATCGGATGTGTGTTATGTACATAGGGCAGAGCCTGTTCCTGATCAAATCTTGAACCTGGATAAACAATGAGGTTAGTTCTGTATCATCAGGTATAAATTCAGCAGTTTCAATATGTAAAATAACTCTTTCTGCGTATTGCGAATCAGTAACTATATTAATAGGTTCTCTAAAATCCCTTAGCACCATAAGAATGGCATATAATTCTGCCTTCTGGACAGAATCATAAGGACTTTGTTCCACCTTACCCAAGTCTTCCGATTTGTAACCTGCCTTCCCTGTTTTATTGGCATCAGTATAGAATGTACGGGCTCCAGTTATTGGAGCATCACGGACGATTCGAGGAAGGATCCATGAAGTTCTCTTTATGAAGTTAAGCCTCTTGCTTTTTGGATAATTGTTATTAATATCTCCCAAAAAACTAGCACAAGCTCTTTGCCATGGTTCATTATCTTCCCATAATTTCTTTAGTTCATCAGCAGTGAAAGGCACTATAATTTCTGCTGGGTCTATGCCTGCTAATTGACGAAGTCTCAGCTTTCCTTTTATAATTAACTCGGCGACTTTTTCCACATAAGTTTTCAGTTTTTTACTTGGTTTATGTGGTAAAAAGATCCATTCCAAGATAATATCATCTCTCTGCATTAAAATTCCTGTAGGAGAAATTTTGGATGGTAATATGACGAGAATACAATCGAGCTCTGGATTCACCCTGTCCACATGTGCCTGTTGTAATTTTTCCTCAATCATCGTCAGTTCCTTTTCTGCTTCAGCTGTTAATTCTCTGGGACTGTTTAAATCTTTATCACCTTCCAAGGTTTTGTTCAGATGAATTATTAGATCAGGTGTTATCCCAATAGTTGGTCGTAGACTGGAAATGTCTCCTAACAGTCTTTGAAAGTCATTAAGAGTCCGTAAGCGATCTCTCCTAATTTGTGCCTTTTGTGTCTTAATTTTTTGCAAACCTATTTTATAACCTAAATAATTAACAGAATCTCCCTTCTGTATCTTCTCAGGAGCAATTTGCAATCCCCATTTAGGTAAAAGTATCTTTATTTCTTCAAACAGTCTGTTCAAGGTATCCATGTTTGAATCGGATAACAAGATGTCGTCCATGTAGTGGAATATTATAGATTCAGGAAACTTCTTGCGTACTATTTGCAATGGTTGGTTCACAAAATATTGGCACAAGGAGGGGCTATTTAACATACCCTGGGGGAGGACGGCCCAGTGGTATCTCTTGGAAGGTTGAGAATTGTTGTAAGTAGGCACCGTGAAGGCAAATTTTTCTCTATCTTCTTTTTGTAAAGGTATGGTGAAAAAACAATCCTTTAAATCAATAACTATAAGAGGCCATCCTTTTGGTAATAAAGAGGGCAAAGGGATTCCAGATTGCAGAGGACCCATAGGTTGAATAACTTTGTTGATAGCTCTGAGATCTGTCACCATTCTCCATTTACCTGATTTTTTCTTAACCACAAATACAGGAGAATTCCAAGGACTGGTAGATTCCTCTATATGTCCAGCATCTAATTGCTCTTGTACCAGCTGTTCTAAAGCCTGTAACTTTTCCTCAGCTAGAGGCCATTGTTTTGTCCATATTGGTTTCTCAGTCAACCATTTTAGAGGCAATGCTGTTGGTATCTCTGAAGGAGTTTCAATTGTTTGTTCTTGTACGGCCCGAATGGCCGGTTTTCTCCGTTTGTAATATCTTTTAATATTATTCTCAGAAATATAGGCTCTAGAATTAGCAGGAATGTTAATTTGGGTATTCCATTGTTGTAATAGGTCACGACCCCATAAATTCATTGCAATACTGGCTACATATGGCCTTAATTTCCCTATTTGTCCCTCAGGCCCTATACATTCAACCCATCTCGTGCTCTGTCTTACTCGAGATAGGGTTCCAATTCCCAGGAACTGAACATTTACATTCTGAAGAGGCCAATATGGATGCCAAGATTCTGGGGTAATGATACTTACATCAGCACCTGTGTCCAGCAGGCCAGTAATAAAAATGCCATTTACACACACTTTCAGCTTAGGTCTTTGATCATTTATAGAAGTTTGCCAAAACACACGTAACTCATCTTTCTGCTCATTATCGTTTGTAACAGTAGGCATGAGGTTTCCTAATTGTCCTGACGAGGCACGTTCTCTGCAGAAACTGGAAATGACTGGACCATGTTTGCCATGGGGGCCTGTGAGGCCCCCCCTCTCACGTTTCCCGTCTGTATCAGGTTTCCTTGTCTATCTCTTGTAGATCTACACTCATTCGTCCAATGTCTACCCTTTCCACATCTTCTACATAAACCTGAAGGCTGAGTCCTTCTATTTCTGTTATTTCTAGAAGACGCATTATTATTGTTTCTGAAGGTCCGTTGTTTACAATTCCTTCTCATATGACCCATTTTGCCACAATTAAAACATTTGGTATTCTGATGTCTCCTTTTACCATTGGAAATTGCTTCCTCTACCCATGCTTCAGTGCCATAATCAAATGTATC
Organism: Alexandromys fortis; assembly: GCF_014885135.2. Lineage (NCBI taxonomy): Eukaryota > Metazoa > Chordata > Mammalia > Rodentia > Cricetidae > Alexandromys > Alexandromys fortis. Next base: position 1,027,032 of record NW_026067946.1, on the reverse strand, counting down.
AACATCCAGTGTATGCAAGACCCATTCTTCCAAGGGTGCTGATCTGAACCTTAAAGGCCCCAAAATCTTTTTGCATTCCACATTTGCATTTTCATAAGCCAAAGACTCAATCATTATACGTCTTGTGTCAGGGTCAGGTATCCCTATTTGTACAGCCTTAGTAAGTCTTTGTAAAAAATCACTAAAGGGTTCTCTCTGACCTTGTTTAATCGTAACAAATGATTCCATTCTCTGTCCTGGGTCTTGTACCCTGTCCCAAGCCCTTAAGGCTGCTGTAGTGCATATGGAGAGTATGCTTTCATCCAAATTAGCTTGTTCCTGAGGATCGGAAAAGAGTCCTTCACCTAGAATTTTATCTAGGGAGATGTCACTTCCCTTCGCCTTTTCTTGCTGTTCTAAAAGTCTAGCCTCTTGCCTGAATAAGCATTTCCATCTTAAATGCGTCCCACTCTCAAGGACTGCAGAGGTCATCTGGGTCCAGTCTAAAGGCGTTGGTCTGCTCATTATGGCCCAAGATTTTAGCATCTCTTTAACAAAAGAGGAGTGCATCCCGAAAGCCGTGACAGCCTGTTTAATTTCTTTGAGATCATTTATACGGACAGGCTCCCATGTATCTTCCTTAAGGATCCTAGGGTTTTTGGAACCAATCACCTTCTCTGTCGTTATTACTGGAAAGGCAGGTAGAGGTGTAGATAGAGATTTGTGGAAATTGTCCCGGAGGGATTTACCCACAGATGTAGTTAAAACTTTCCTTTCTACCGTTTGTTCTTCCTCATCAGAATCAGAATTTAGAAATTCCTCAATCTTTTCAATTCTATTCACCATTGCCTTCTGCAATGTCTGTATCTCCTGTCCAGAATTATGTTCCAAAGCCCTCATTGAGGATTCTAAAGTATGAAGTTTGTCCGTTAGAGATAAGTTCTCATCTTTGGACATGATTTTTATGGCATAAACCGTGCCTTCTTGTATTGACAATCTTTCCACCACTCTGTCATAAGCTTTAGACAAAAGTTGATTTTCCCATTCAACCGATTTAATTCTCTGAGATAATGTTTCAGTCCCTTCAGAAAGTGACTGATGAAATTTACGATTTAAATCAGCTGTTCCTTCTTCCATAATAATAAATTTCTCCTTAATATCAGCCTGAACCTTTTCTAAGTTTTTTTCAGTCACCATTGTCTTGTTAAACAAAGTTCTGTTCTCTTCCTGTAGAACTTTAAACTGATTCATGAGAAGATCATTGTCATGCTTAATCGTTTGTAGATGTTCAACCTCTGCCTTAAGAATCCTGGATTCATCTCCAATAGTTTTTAGATGTTCAACCTCTGCCTTAAGAATCCTGGATTCGTCTCTTAAAGACTCTATCAGACTTTTGTTGTCAAACCACTTAAGACCAAGGAAAACTACTAATCCCAGAAGGATCCATAGATGTGGGGTGCTAGACACCTCTTGTAGGATCTCCCACATGGCACACTCAAAAAGGTTATGGAAGTTGGAAGAGGTGATATTATCAGACATTTTATTTATAAAAGGAAAAAAAAAATTTTTACCTGTAATGACTGGTTCCTGCCAGAGGTGGCGAAAGAGTCCACTTGAATCCACGTGGAGAATTGATCTGAAATGAACCTCAAGACTGAAATTTATACAAATGACCCCTTGGGGCCCAATGTGGCGGTTTGTGTTGTAAAACCGCGAATATTTAAGCTTCCCTGTTCGGTTCCAAACGTCAAAGCAGAGAGGGAGGGGTTAAGTCCTCTGCTCTGCGAGAGGAACACAAAGAGCTGCCTGCGAGCCGCAGCAGCCTAGAACCGGTGGGGGAGGTGCGCGGAACAAAGCCGTGCCTGCTAACCTAAAGCGGGCGGGCGCTGGAGTGCCGAGGACTGCGGGGTTGCGGCGGGAGCCTGGCGGGCGGCGTCACCCGAGGCGGAGGGGGCGGAGTGGCTAAGGCGATCGCGTTCGGGGCCGCGTTCGCGTCCCGAGCCGCGCGGCTGCGGGCGGGGGAAGTCAGCAGCCTGTGTGCCTGACCTGCTGCAGACACAGCGGGGTTGTGCCCCACGTTGGGCGGCCAACTGCAGCGGTCGGATCAATAAATCACCAGTAATTGATATTTAAACAAATTTAATAACAAAACAGACTCACAAAACCAAGGTTCCAGCGGGGTAGCCAGCGGAAACAGGAGAGCAAGCGGAAGGGCCCGCGCAGCCTCTGCCCGCGCACTATATCAGTAAACATACGCCTGAGGGCAGCCCGCCCCCAAGGGGAGGGCTTATCCCTACACCAGAATGCTCCTTTCTTTATTGCCACAATGGCAGGCACAGGTGTTTTGTTTAACCACTGAATATCTAAAAGTATATATGCTCTATTAGTTGATCAGTTTTGATTAGTAATGGAGCATTGTTTCCCTTATTTATTGACGATAGGATTACTTTGTGAATAAATGAATTTAGATAACTTTTAAATTTTAGAATATAGTGTTCAATTTCTGCAATTATATTTTTAAAAAGAAAAAAGGCCAGGCCTGGTAGTGTCTTCCTGTAATTCCAGTTCTCGTAGGGCTGGCTGAGATAGGAAGATGATTTTGAGGCAGAGGCTGACTTGAGCTACAGAGGAAAACCCTATTTCCAACAACTGAAAATAAAAAATAGAACAAATAGGAAAAATTCATAAACTGAAAAAAAAAATGGGACACCTCTTCTGTTTTCCCAATGTCTGTTTTCGTGAAAAACGACTTAGACCAAGCACTGAAAAGAAGCTCTCTTCGCAAATATAAAACTGAACTATGAACTGTTGACACCCTCCCTCCCCCATCCCTGCTCTTTACAGAAATATCAGTGAGAGGCTGCTGGGGCCAAGTTAAGGAATAAATAAAATACAGTTATTGCCTTGTCGGCTCTATCTCCAAAGCGATAAGAGTCCTGGAAGCTGTTTAACTGGGCTCTGAATCATTAACTTCATTGTGTTTACAGAGAATACGTTATTCTCTCCGCTTCTTGGAAATATGGCTCCTTCCTCGGCGATCGGGCTGGCTGCGGAGCGTGGCACAGGTGTTGTACCTGAAAGACGTCTGGGTGGTGGGTCGAGTTTAAATGGTGCGCTCTCCATGCGCCGGTCCCTGAAAAGCCTTTTCTGGTCTCTGTTGGCTCCATATGGCACTCTGAGGAGCTTCCACCCCTCTTTAAGTGCTTCCCTATCAGAAAACAAGAGCAAAGCTGAACAAAGTGAGTCATCTGGTTTTGTCTTTGCTTTCCCGGCATGAGATAATGCGGAGGTGTTAATTGCAAGACTTCACCGAGTCTTGGCTAATAACAGTGTGCAAACAAATGCGTGTCAGGCTCAGCCACAGAAAAGCTTCTACTAATAAGGTAAAACTAGCAATTAGCGCTGACAATGAAGTAATACTTTCCGTTGAATATTCATTAATGGAGTTCTTGTGTAGGATAAGGGAGGCTTCGGATTGTCCAGATGGAAACCCAGACTAAGAAGCCTGGCCATTCCCTTTTAGTGAATTCAGCCCTCTTTGGTGAACAGGCGCATTGAATTCATCCCCTTTTGTACTCATTCATTGACCCTCTGCTTCAAAGGCAGGGCCTTGATGGCCGCTAAGCCTCCTTAGTCGGTGACCAGAGCATAATGGGGAACAAATTGAATTCCCAGAAAAAAAAAAAAATCATGGAAGCTGATGATGCGTTCCAAACACCATGGGTTTGTCTGCTTGTTCGTTTATTGTTGCCGTTATCATTTTAAAGTGTTCACCTTCATCTTAGGGGTTCTAGAATAAAGACTGAGACTAGCTCACTAGCCTGTTCTATCTGTCGTCTCTCTCTTTTCTAGAAGGCAGGTTGACAAGCTTGAGAAAGCAAGATTTGTCTTTGTCCCTGCTTCCTGTCACAGAGCACCTAAAGTTACTTGGTGTCCTGGGTGTCAGAAATACCCATTGACGTGGGTGAGAGGCGGCCCTGATAACCCAGAGGAGATGGGAATGAGTTGGCCAAGAGTAGATCCCAAAGCAGAGTTAGGAGGCGGCCAGTCATCAGTGCTAGCATGAGGCTGCAGCACTGAGTGCTGGGGTTTCCAACCCCACTCTGGTCTCCGAGGAGAGGAGAGCAAGAGAGATTACCTGACGCTAAAACTCCTTCCTGAACAGCACAGTTGATGCTTTTCTAAAAACATGGAGACAGGAAAAGGGTGATCCTCCCAAAGCGGGGGTGAAAGCTGCACCCACATCACACACTGTGCCCCCCTCTGCATCTCTTCACGTAGATCCAATGTAAGAGACTTGATTGTAGCCTGATAAATGTGTTTCTCTCAGCTATGTGCGGTTCTATTAGAAGAATGGGAGGAAACACCTCAACACACACCACACAGACGAGAGATGGGGGGGGGGAAGGGAGGGAGGGAGGGAGAGAGAGAGAGAGAGAAAGAGAGAGAGAGAGAGAGAGAGAGAGAGAGAGAGAGAGAGAGAGAGAGAGAGAGAGAGAGATATCGGCTGAGACAGGCAGCCTTGATTTCCCCATTGGTATTGCAAGTAGGGGCGCCATCTTGTAGGTCTGAATCCCTGACCTGTAGAAACTGACTCTTAAGGTAGACAGGATACGTAGTGGTGAGAATCAGTGGGTTATAGGATGCATAGTTGGTGTCCCCCAAAAAATTCCTTGTTATGGAGGACATTCCTCATATTACAAAACTATTCAAGGTTTGTTTTTCCTTTTATATTTTTCTTGGAGCACAGCTCTCAGATTGTAAGGAAGTTTCCCAATGGCTCCGTTACACACAACTTTATCTCTGAAACATGATAGCAGATTAAAATACGTGGATGATGTCTGCCTTTTTAGAATTTATTTTAAAACATGCTCACGTGAAGGACTTTACTACCAAAACCATTTTATTTAGGCAGCCTTTAATAGGTTTACATGGGTGTAAGGGGATAGATTTCTTTCTTCCTTTCCTCCCTTCCTTCTTTGTTTCTTTTTTTTTTTTTTCTCGGTGAATGGTTACAATGACATTAAGTAGGCTAAATTCTCAATGTTAGAATTTTAGAATGGATCACAACCTCTGCAAAATAAAACCATCTGCTACCTCTCTCTCCCTCTCCCTCTGCGTGTGTGTGTGTGTGTGTGTGTACACGTGTGGTATATGTACATGTGTCTGTGGGTGCACACACAGTAGCCAGAGGAGGACTTGGGTGTCCTGTTTTCTCACCCTCTGCTTTACTCCCCTGAGACAGGCTCTCTCCCTGCACCTGGAGCTGGGCTCACGGTCAATTAGCCGAATCAGTCTCGGGGGCCCGAGCTCTGGTGTTCCAGGTGAATGGTCTCACACAGCCTTTACATAGGTGCTGATGATGGGGACTCGGGACCGTGTTTGTGCAGGAAGCACTCTCAGCCACCGAGCTGTCTGTGAGACACCCCCACTCCCCACCCCATCTTTGGCTTTAACCGTTTTGACTTTCAAAAACATGGTTTGGTGGAAGTGGTTTGGGGTTCAGATTAAAAAACCACAGCCTCAGACTTCTTTGCCGTTAATATGGTCACACAACACACTCTGGCCAATGACACATAAGAGGAAGTTACTTAAAGCTACTAAAAATAGGAGAGATGTGGTTAGTGGCTCATTTTACTCTCCTGTCTAGTCTGTCCTTGTAGTAGCTGGTATCATTTAGCCATTTTCTAAAGGACCATGAGAAATGAAGAGAATAATAGAGTCTCCAATGTCCCACAGCTACCCCATTTGTTTTCTCTGTTTTGCACAGCCAAATGTAATTCTTTTTTCTTTTTTTTTCTTTCTTTTTCCCTCCCTCCCTCCCTTCTTTCCTTCTTTCTTTCTTTCTTTCTTTCTTTCTTTCTTTCTTTCTTTCTTTCTTTCTTATTCATTGTTCATTTGCTTGTTTTGAGACAGGGTCTCACTTTGCAGTCCTGGCTGTCCTGGAACTCACTAATACAGACCAGGCTGGCCTCGAACTCACAAAGATATGCTTGACTTCGCCTCCTGAGTGCTGAGACTAAAGCCATGTGCCACCATACCCAGTGCCCAATGTGATTCTTAATAAGATGTATCAGAATGAAATAGAATGTATCAGAATTAATATGGATCAGTGGGAGACAGGGGCTTCCAGCAAGGATACTAAAAGTGAGTTTGCTTAGTGGAAGAGGTGGGACAGTAAAGGCGGGCAATCCTGAGTGCATTAAGCAGAGAAAACCATTGTTGTATTCTAGGAAAGCATTCACTGACTTCCAGATATGGAGTGTTGCTTCATAGAACTTCTGGCTGTTTCTAAGAAGAAAGCTGTAGAGAGGGGAATGCACAGTGGACAAACAGATGTGAAAGGAAACAGATGTGTACTGTGAAGCATTTATCTAATTATTCTTTGTCAATAAAAACCTGGGAATCCGATATGGGGTAAGAACCAGAGGAGGATGACCAGAGAAGCACTGGAGAAGTGACCAGTGACACCCTCTCTCCCTCCTTCCTTGATCCAAAAGGGCTGAGAATCTTTGTAAGCCCCACCCTACTACTTCCTGTGTTTCGCTATATGTTCTCAGTCCTCCAAAACCTCTATGGCCAATTTTGGTCAGGCAGTAGCTAACTCTGTCCTCTGATGCAAAGCAACTTTATTGGTAGAGTCGGGAGTATCAGAGTGGGATCAAAACACCCTGCTACAAGAGAGACTTTTGTAAGTCCTGTATTAAAATTAGGTAAGAATTCCCAAATCTGGAGCCTTTATGAGCCCTTTATAAGTTGAGACATGTTTGGATTTGGAACAACACTCAACATGCAGAGTTTGAGGGTAGATAGCTTGTTTTCTTGCAAGGAATACTGTAGATGTAGGCTGGCCAAGCCCAGCACAGTGCTTCCTGTCAGCTTTGGATGTTATTGCTGTTCAATCTCCAAAGTGTTCTCCACGCTGCTATGATCCAAGATGACTTTTAGCCCTTGGACATTAAAGCTAATAGGAAGTGGAAGAGGAAAAGAGGGGGCCCGTTCTTTTAGAAGCTGAATATATTATTTCTACATAAGTCTCATTTGGGTCACCATATTGTTAATGGTGTCACAGCTTCTGGCACTGCGGAAGGTGGGCAGAAATGGACAGTATGTCTGATGTGCTAAAAGTTGACTATTCTAGTGGAGATGATCAAAACCATTGTAAGTTTAGGATTATTGGGTCACCAGAAATGACATCAAGTATGGCACTTCTACACGTCACTTCTCAACCTCCACGAAGCCTTCTGCTTTCCCTTACCGTAAAGCACATTCTCTGAGGTTCCTTATCTTTCTCAGGGAACCGCTTCTAAAAGAAGCTCAATTCCATCAAGCAGGGAAGATTCAACTGTAGAAAAAAAAAGACTACAGTTGGCCCATAGCTTAGATACGTTTTACACTAAACTTTTGTCTTCCTCTACAATGGTCCCCCTCTCCTGTGAGAAAGATACTCTCCAGCCTTGTGATGCCCCTATCTATGTGCCTGTGTGTCTTTTCTCAGGTCGTCTATTGTTAGTTTATTTCAGATACTTCACTGATCCTTTGAAGGGGACGTTGCCTTTGTTTTAAGGGAATCACAGCTTGCTTTCCTTCTCTGGTCTAAAGATAAAAATCATTCTTGAATTATTTTTGACTTCATATGTTTAAATAAATAAATAGAGCAGCCTTAAAAAGATCATCATATGTTGCATTCATGCTTACATAATTAAAGCAAAGAGGGGGGAATGGTGTGTGGAGCTGGAAACCTTGGTTGCCTGTGAAAGTTACGCTGGGAGGGGCAGGGCCTTTCAGAGGTGGAGCTCAGCTGAAGGTGACTGGCCAAGTGAAAAGAGGAGGTAGAAACTGGTCAGCCATTTTTGGGTAGGGGACAGGGAAAGTAAACAAGTTTTCCTTGATTAAAAGCAGGAAATAACCTTGATTGTGTTTGCACAGCTATCCTTAAGCAAGGTCAGAGATGGTGGAAGTGTTTAAGCCAAAATGTCTTTGGGAATGTCCTAGCTAGAGGCCAGGAAAACTGCTCTCTCGCTCTCTCTCTCTCTCTCTCTCTCTCTCTCTCTCTCTCTCTCTCTCTCCCCCTCTCTCTCTCTCTGTGTGTGTGTGTTTTCTCATTATCTCACTCCCCTTAAAAGAACACCCTTTCCTGGAGTCTATGTGGGTTGAGGACTTAGCTGGAATTGAGAGCCTCCTGGATGTTGTTAGTGGGCCAGCTGGACTGACTAGTTCGCCTCCCTCTGTTCCTCCACCAGAAAGCCTTATTTACTCCAAGACAGAGATGCTCAATGGTATCCAACTTCCAGGGACCTGTTCCTTGTGCACAGGAGCTCTGCCTTCTGTCTCTGAAGCTCTCACCTACAAACCTCCAGTAAGACTCCTTTCTTAACTCATCCCCCACTGGCTGAATTTCATTCTTTGAATTCATGAGTCAAAAACTCAGAGACCACAGACTTAGTGGAAGGTTATGTGACCACGAGTGTCTGACGCCCTAACGCCTGAGTTAAAGCCCACCTGACTATAGAGAGAAAACCTCCATGGATTTCAAAGACAACCTTCTTGTTCGGAATCAGCATCATTAGGGGTTCTGCCTTTGGATTAGATGACTCCACTTCTCATGGGACTTCAGCTACTTTCTGGGGCTGTGGGTTGTTATAAGACAGGGTGACTAGCCTCTTCTGGTGTCTAGCATCCTGTCTCGCCATGCAATCTCTTCAATCTCTTCCACATGTTCTGCCATTATTACGATCAAACCGTGCGGCTATGAGTCACTTATAAGCTCCATGCAAGACTTGGCGCCACATTCTCCGATTGCAACAACTGTGAGCTAAAGAAACCTTTTCAAATAAATATATAAGTAAACAAGGTATTCAGCTTTAGGTGATTTGTTCTAGAAAAAATAAAAACGAAGAGTGAAACCATGGTAATGATTTCCAGCAGACACCAGTGTCCTGACTGATCTAAGAGGCAGCTCCCTGAGAGAGTTTATTATCGTAGAGTTTTCTTCATTTAGTTTTGAGTTTATTTGATGTGCATGAGTGTTTTTTTCTGTATGTATATTACAGATGGTTATGAGCCACCACATGGGTACTAGAAATTGAACCTAGATCCTATGAAAGAGCAGCCAGTATCCCTAACCATTGACCCATCTCTCTAGCTCTTTTATTCTGTCTTGAAAAAAGTGTTTTGCTAAATCTGCAATCAATGAGTGAACATGATATTTGTCAAATGATTATAATTCACATCTGGTTATTAAGAGGGAATAATCTTGTGACTGGGTGTAGATTTTAATTACATTTCTTAGTTGCAGAAGTTGTCTGAATAGAGGTAATTCTAAGTGGGGAATCCTCTTCCTACATTCTGAGAAGATAGACAATGAGTGTTTTTCTTTAAAAAACCATACACTGTAGAAAAAAGCTCATTCAATCACTACATGGACACAGATATTTATTAATAATATTAACATATCACATTAATAAATAGGCTATAATAAAATATTGATTGTTTTTTTTGATTACTTTGACAAAACATCTGACCAGCGACTTGAAGGTAGGAGGGGTTTGCCTTGGCTCAAAGCGGAAGACATAGTCTGTTGTGATGGGGAAGGCATGGTGGAAGGAACATGAGCAACTGCTTACAATGGACTTGCAGTTAGAAGGCCGTGATGAATGCTGGTGCACAGCTTGATTTCCCTGTTTATCTAGTCCGGGACCCCAGCCCCCACAATAGTACTGTCCACATTTAGGGTGAGTCTTTCCATCTCTACTCACCAAGTCTAGAAACTCTCCCATGGAGATCCGCTGTCAGGTGAGCAAACTCTTAACCACCATACTACACAAATGGTTAAATGTGATATGATATTAAATTTCTTTAAAAAAGGGATCTTTAAAAAGAGGTAGATGTTGGAAAATATCCAAGACATAATATTAAGTTTAAAATGAGTATAACAATGTATGTGGTTCAAGTTCATTTGTGTAAATGGAAATGGGCGTATCTGTTAAAAATGCTGCAAGATCCCCGGCGGGCCCGCAGAGCAGCTAGTCCCAGGCAGAGATGGCTGCCGGACAGGGAGCAGGGAGCGGTGGCTGATCCTGGGCAGGCTGGTGCGTGGTGAGTGGGCTGGTCCCAGCAAAGCGGGTGGGTGTGAGCAGGCCACTGGTAGAAGCCACATAGACAGACACATTGTACAGAATAGAATTGGATATTTATTACTTAGAGGAGCAAGGAAGAAAGCGAAGAAGAGGAGAAAAACAGAGAAAGGGAATGGGAGAGAGGAAACCCACATGCCAGAAGGGGACAGTGAGAACCTATGATGGCGAGAGGAGGAAAGGGGTCGCTGGGAGTGGGTGTGGCTTGTGTCTTAAAGAGACAAAAACCATAACAATATTCCTATAATTTCATTTTATAACAAGCTATTTGTAATGTTTATCATGAGATGGTGGCCCTGGTGTGAAGAAAGAAAGATTGGCTTTCTACTTTATAACCTTTCTGTTCCCATTGGCCTTCTACTTTATAACTTCTGTACCCACTAGCCTTGCTTCCCCAACTATAACCTTGTCTTGGATTTGTACTAGTTTTGAAGGGAAAAAGACAAAAATTTACAAAAGACAGGGCCTGGAGAGATGACTCAGCAGTAAAGAGCACTGGCTGGTCTTATAGGTGACCTGGGTTCAATTTCCCCACATCATCACGGTGGCCCATCCTGGGAATCTGATGCCCTCTTCTGACCTCCGCATCAGGCATATGCATGGTGCACATATATACATGGAAATGAAATGCTCACACATAAAATAATAATAATAATAAAACCTACAGAAACAGTTTAGTTACAATGTATACTGTCTTTGGCCTTTGGTTTTTCAAGATAGGGTTTCTCTGTATCTTTGGAACCTGTCCTGGAACTCTGTTATGCTATGTAGACCAAGCTGGTCTCGAACTCACCGAGATCCACCTGCCTCTGTTTTCCCAGTGCTGGGATTAAAGGCATGCACCACCACTGCCCAGCCAATGTATACTGTCTTTAAGAACTCTCATGCAGGAAGCGCAAAGTATGAGAAAATTTTGAAGAACTCGCTAAATTGAGTCTCGCTTCCTAGTTGTTTTTTTTTTTTTTTTGACTAAGGATCCATTGCAGAAAAATATTTGATTATGTATTTAAATAACTTGTAACCTAATACTTTTTTTTAAATTTAATCTCTTGCCCTGGAAGAAACCCCATCGCAAAAGAATAAGATCTCTTAGTAATCTAATCCCTCAGAAATTATTTTTCTTTTTTATAAACTTAACTTACAGGAAGCATGTCAGACTTTAATATTAATGTTTGTCTTTCTCAGCAATGCTAGAAACAGGCTCAAGGAAAACGAGAAGTACTTTTTCTCTCTCGCCAAGTCCAATACCGTTTCTGTTAATGATGCGGTCTCTGGCAGATCCTGTCAGAGAAGAAATCAGTGGCAGCTCCACACCTTCCCTGCAAGGCAAACAGTGGATTAAGGCCCTGGATGCTTATTCTGGCAACCCAGGGAAAAAAACTGAAATTTCCATTTCACGAAGGGAAAAGTGTTAAATCGACAAGATTTGGGTGTGAAATGAGTATGTGGGGAACAGAATTTCTGCAGAGATTAAGAAAGTCCATTCCTCTTTTGAGACCGTGTGGCCGCAGCCTGAAGAGACAACGCGTGCAATTGGTTGGCTCTGCAAGGTATAGGGGAGACGGTACAACTTCTGTGGCCTCAGAATATTTCCTTGTGAGGGCACCCTGAGAAGTGTTTATTTCACAGGAAGTTAAATATTCATGGCTTGGCAGGCAAACCCAGCTACCTTCAGCCTGGTAGGTGAGCCGGAAGACAGGAATGCTGCAGTTGGGTGTAGCAGGTCCTAGCTGATGGGGGGGGGGGGGGGAAGAAACAGGTCTTTTTTACGGAGATCATTCACAGTGAACAAGCTTTCTGTTGACACAACACCTCATTGTTCACTTTAGTCCTTCAGGGATTGAGTGCTAGCTGTGTTCTATAGACTTCTCCATGCTAATGTGATCAAATGATTCTGAAAATCTAATTTGCAAACAGGGAAAGAGCGAGATTTGCTGGCTAATAACAGCACTTGCCACTGATGAAGAACGCACTACAAAGCCCCCACTGTACAGCCGTTCGCTCCGAACTGCATGTGAACCCTGAACACAGAGAGTTACTAATTCTGGCCCACACCAGAAGAAACTGGGGCTGTAGCTATGGATTGGGCTGGGAATGAAACCTGCCTCGGCCAGACCCCAAGGCCTTTGACTAACTGAGACACAAGGCTTTGTAATCCCGACGAAGGGAAAGGGAGATGGGAGGGGGTGTGGCAAATCTTAAGCCCCTCCCCCAAGCAACACTTAAAAAAGACAAAAGAAGAATGTGTGTTCTGTGTGGAAGGGGCTCAGCATCCCCCTGAGGAAGAACCTCGTGGGCTAAACTCCCATCAATCCTGCCAAGCTGGGAGCTGCCGAGCAGACTTGGCAGAGTGAATGGTTTAAAAGGAACAGCATCAACCAAAGAGCTTCTTATGCAAAGACAACCTAAATCTGGGGCAAAGTCCTGTTCATTTTATCTAACAGAAGGTAGGTACTGCCGTCTGAAACCGTGAGGCTTGGCTCCACTATTTGGGAAAAGCACGGTTCTAATTAGATGAGCAAATAAATGTTCCTTTCAATTTATTAATATAGCTGAAGGCCGTGCTACAATTTATCTCTGGGTCCTGAGACCAATCCGTCTCCAGTTGGGAATCATTGTGGGAAAGTCACGGGTTTTAATAATGGATAAAGGCCGTGAATTATTCAAGCAGAAGGGAGCCGGCCTTGATGCCTTCACTCACTTCTTTAATTAACTGTGAGATGCTGGGCCGTCTCCTCTTTCCACGTTTATCTGCATCAGGACTGTGGAATTTTCCTGGGCGGCGGGCATGTCACATTGAGGCCCATGCTGCTCTGACAAGAGGGAGCTCAGGTGTCACACTGTCACTGTCCTTTCCTGCCCAGAGTTCTGTGTCTGCTAAACCTTACTCTCCTGCAGCTTCTTGAGCAATGAACCTTTCTTGCTAGAAACCCACACTTTTATCCCACTGCACCTGTGAGTAAGACTTCAACCTGTGAACATTCGAAATATTTCAATCCTTGTATAAATATGGGGATCGCTCGGTAAACCAGAAATTCAGTTCCGGCTACTTCAGCTCCCCGAGTTTGGTTTCAAACAGCTTTTATTTTAGCTGCTTGAAACAAAATGACAGTCTAAAAAGGAATTTCCAGTCTTCCATTGATAGGGGCTAAATCCACAGAGTGTGGCTTGCATCCTCCCTGTGGAGCAAGTATGATATTCATGGACTTTGCCAGTTGCCCAAGGGGTTCCAGTGACTTAGAGCTGCTCAGGGCTGCTCACTCAGCCAGCATGGCTGCATTGGCAGGATCTTCACTTTTGCCTAGCCTTCAGAATGGGAAATAGGAGTTGATAGACTTTGTGATTCAGTAGTTTTGCTGTGAACACGTTAATAACATGCTTAGATAATTGATTCTCCTTCTCTGGATGATCTATTTTGCTATTACCTGCTACATGGAACTTTTTTTTTTTTTTTTTAAAGAGTCCATGAACAGTTCTGCAGCCATTTAGGCTATGACAAGAGAATTTTTCTTTCAATTTTGACGCACCACGGAGACGGAAAGGAACTGGGAGAGGTCTGAGCTCACCACTTCCGGGTAGAAACCGAATCACTCTTTCTATAAATCAAAAGTCATGTTAAAAGCTTCGTGAAGCAAACAATGAGGTATATGAATTCGCAGCCAGGCAAAAGTCAATATGAATCAAAGCGACTTTACAAAGGTATTGACGTGTTCCGTTCCTCCTAAGGTTGCTACATTTAAGCCTGTATCCCCGGGGTATTGTTGACCCAAATGAATCTATTCACTTGAAGTGAGACCTTAGTTGTGGCTAGAAATAAGACCGCAGACATTGACGCAAATACAGCTCTTCCCCAAACTGAGCTGTGCTAGCTGGGGCCTGAATGGAACATTTTATTCTCCTTGTGTGGTCCGTGATTTCCCAAAATATGGAATCTCTGGGCCTGTAGTCATGGCAAATGTGATTTCTAAAAATTAGCCCAATTGTGTTGTTTGGATACAATAAGTTGTTTGTTTGCTTTATATTATGGCTTACTTTAAAGAGCCCTAAAGAAACTGATTGGGGCGGGAGGGGGGGGGAAGGAGTGTTTGTTAATTTGAGACAGTTTCACAATGTAGCCCGGGTTGGCCTTTAACTGGAGATTCTCCTGCCTCAGCCTCCTGAGTGTAGCTGGGAGTACGGTTTGTAGCAAAGTGACTGATTCTGTATAGGTCAGTTTCAGCAATCCGTTCTGCTCCTGGACATTGATTAGTTCATTAGATGCCGTGAGCGCGGCTTGTGTGTTTGACAGTTTATTTTAGTGATAACACAGGCATCCTGTAAGAACATACTATACTAGATCAAAGTCCACAAAACATCAGATTATAAAGCAATGACCCCAGACAATACTCAGGGTATATATTTCTACAGCATACCAGGCGTCATTAAACCTGAAGCTAAACCACTTGATAAGAGAGGGGACTTGGCACATTGGGTTTATTTGTCCCCCTTTTCTTCTAATGGTATCACAGCATCCAACTATATTTTCCAAAGGACCAATTACAAATGACCTGGTCATGGGCATTTAACACAGGGACTAGTGCTTATTAGAACGAGCCCCGAGTATGGGGAAGGTAGTCATCTCTTAAAACCCATGAAAAGAGAATTGTAAATTAAAACGTCTACACAGGTTCAACACCTCTCTTTCAGCCCTCCCCTCCCTTTGTCATGGGACAGCATTCAAGTGTGGGAATGCGTCTCTCAAACATGTGTAAATCACACATTTTAGCCAGGCTGTATCCAAAAGCACCAAGCCAAGAGGACCAGACAGAGGAAGCAAAGGGCATTCAACAGGGCTCTCGCAGTTTGTTAATGGAACATTTACTCAAGCAGTTTATATGGTTGTAATAAAAGGGGGGGGGCCTCTTTCATGGCACCCTTTCATTTCCTAGCACAGTCTTTAAGAGGATTAATAGCGGGGTGAGCTTATCGCTCGAGTCTCAGGATTGGTAATGCAGAGTTCTTAATAGATTGCCTCTGGATTTAGGATTACTGTGCTGCAAATTCTCGCCGGCTTTCAATAGAACAGAAAGCGGTTTGTTTGCCCCCCTTCCAGGAGAAGGGCTATTGACTTGGAGATGGCATGACCTAAGACTCAGAATTCCTCCTTACCACTCCCTCCCGTTTCTGACATTGCAAACTCTTGTGTATTTTGGACTAATAGGTGCAAATTCTACCACCGCTGTGACGAAGATGAGCTGCCAATGCCAGTCTGACCACACCAACAGACGATTCCAGCGGTCCTAGGAAAGGTGTGGGAAGCTCCCCAGATGACAGGTGTATTGTTCTGAAGCCGTGCGTTCTCTCGACGTCATTTTCCCAAGGATTTCCTAACAGTTCAGATAAACTCCATTTGCTGGGGGATGCAGAAGGGAGTAAGGCCACCCTTTTCTTTTTTTTTTTTTTCCAGGGAACTTAGACGCAGCCTTTGTTACCTAGCTCCAGAAAGAGTACAGTACGGATGGATCCTGCTGCTTTGGTCCCGTGACTCCACACTATTTTTAGCACAAGGAAGATGTTAGCTGTAACAGTGTACAATGGGCTAATCAGCCCTAATAGAGCTTGCACTGTTTCCCCCTTCACATGGCGTTCATTATGTGCCCTGAATGTAAACAGCTCTCTGCCCTGACAAAGATGGCAGCTTGCCATGGTGGGATTCAGCCCTCCCTACAGCTCAGCAAACATTGAATAGAAACAAGCCCGGAGACTCAGGGAAAAAAAAAAAAAAGCCACCATTGTTTGAATTTATGTCATTTGCAGCCTCAGACAAAAATTTTTTTTTTTTTGCTGTTTCTACCCTTTCCTTCCTGCCTCCCTCCTCAAATTAGTGAGTATTCACGCTTGCCAGTTATCTGTGTATGAGAAATGATTCCTATTATTTCCCACCCACGGTTAAAGAATCAACAAATCACATTTATGTAAAGTCTTGAATGGTGACATCCCTCTGCATTTCACAGCCCATTGTAAAATATGCGGAACCTAGTGGAATGACAGGATGTTTGATCTCAGAGAGCCAGAGTAGCTTGAAACCACGGCAGAGCCGGTCCTATTGGGAATTACAGCTAACACCAGAGACTTACTGTTTCCCATCATCTGTATGGATTCAGTGGTTCACCCTCCGAGCAGATTTAGACCCTTTTCCTCTAAGGCAAACGACGGATGGCGTGGCTTCCCGGATTGTTTTTGTCTCAGGGTCCAGCTACAGAGGTTTATGTAAAAGTTTTAATATTTGTATCATAGTGTCCGTCTACATGGTTAAAAAAAAAATCAACCGGTGTTAGACTGTTGATAAAGAAAAACTGTATCCTTCATAGATGAGCCCCGTACCCCAAGTCAAAGCCCTTTCCTGGACGTGGATTTGAACCTTTACATTTCTTATTCTTCTTTGGATACTGCTTTCTGAATTCCAAGTAATAACCTTATAATTACATTTCTCCTTGGATTTAGCCAACAAATATTTACTGAATGCCTCCTGCTGTTCCACACTGTTCTCAGATGGAGACAACAGTAACCAGAACAGACAAAAGTCCCTGTCCCCGGAGCTCCCAATCTATTGTGGTGGTAAGGAGGGGAGACAGATAGTAAACAACATTTATGAATAATTTATGTTATATGAAAAAGTGAACGTGACTGTAGGAAAAAAAAGACAAACGTGCAAGGGGAGCTTGTGTGGGGGGAGTTAGCATCTTAACATAAGGCGGTAGCTGGGAATGTAGTTCATCAGATAGAGTGCTTGTCGGCACACAATGAAGGCCCGAGTTGGATCCCGAAGTGACACAAAATGGGAATGTTGACACACATGTGTAATGCCAGGACTTAGGAGAGGAATAAAGGAGGATCAGAAACACAAGGGCGTTGTTTCCTACATGGAGAATGTCAGGCCGACCTGAGATGGATCAAATAGCAATGACAAAATAAACAGAAATAGCAAGAAAATAAAGTGGCATTTAGACACGGCCTACAGACGTCGCCTTTGCGCACCACCATGAAGGAAGAGCAACAGAGGAAGAACAACAGAGGAATCCATGAGAGTGTCGTAGGGGAGAGTGGCCCAGGCAGAAGAAGCGGGGAACATCGAGGACTGAGGCGGAAGCAGGCTTGGGTGGGATGAAGAAAAGGAGACTGCCACAGAGGAGGAAACTGAAACCAATGACAACGTTGCAGGGACCAGCCTCAAAAATGACCAGCTCTGATGCTCATCCCCAACTGAAAGCCAAAAAAGTCTCACTTCTGTTCTAGTCAGAAGTCAGAAATACCAGGGGAGATTGGGGGTTCTAGTTCCTGCTCCAGCTTTCTGCTTGCTTTCTTCTCCCTTTACACTACTCAATGAGCACCTTTGCCTGGAAGATACACGTGAGGGTGTGATCAAAACTGTTGGTCCCAGGACAGTTCTGGGTGGGTCAACTGGACCGACAAGCCCACTCCCAACACCTCAAACAAGAAATACTTTGTTAGCCCCTAAATGAGACCTCTGGAGAGCCACCGTAACAACCATCTTAGGGACTCCCTCTTGTTAAACAGAAATCCTGTTTGCTCCATTTCTTTTAAGATTACTTGTGACCCTATAACAAACTCCTTTCTAAGTATTTCTTCGGTTGTCTGTGGAAATTCATTCTTCACATCTGTAAGACAAAGCACCAAGTCACTGGCCTGAGGTGATCTTGGTGGCAGTTGGCTGTTTATGATCTTGTCCTCCCCTACTTAATGAGTATGCTTACCCAAGGGGGGAAAAAGCCTCATTCTCACTAGGACAGTCCTCACCCCTTTCCTCCACATACTAAATTGAGAGCTGCAAAGTATTGGGATTAGGATGCATCTAAGGCCCTTCTTGAGTTGTAGTCAAGGGGACGGGAGAGCAATGGGAAGGATTTGAGCAGATGATATATTTATCCATACTGAAGGTGTGCTGGATGGAAGGAAGCGTGTAATCGGGTCAAGAAGGGAAGCAGATCCCTCCTTTCATGTCTCTTTTGTGAGCTGGAGGGAAAAGAAGAAATTCAAAATGGGCCAGTGGTCCCAGAATTAGGGGAGCTCGTGAAACTCTGCAGGGAAGCTGTGCGACTCTCTGACACACCACAGTCGTTTACAGAGTATGTGAGAGCGCGTTTCGTTTGCTGACGGGGCACTGTTGATGCCATAAAATGGGAAATGAAAAGAGTGAGGTTTACATCGAAGGCTTGGCTACAATCATGTTAAATTCAATATGTCTCTTAGATACAAAAGTGGTAAACCGAGTCACAGTTTAGAGACAGAAGAAGTATAGATTCCATGTTTCCGTTTTGATCTTTAGGCCAGACAGAGTGCGGCACACCATTAATTCCAGCACCTGGGAGCCAGAAGCAGGCGGATCTCTGTAAGTTCAGGGACAGCCTGGGCTACAGAATGAGTGCCAGGGCAACCAGGGCTTTGTAGAAAGAACCTGTCTCAAACCAACCAAACAAACAAACAAATAAAAACAACATTTTGATCATTAAGATTAGCACATGGCGTTTAAAGTCATGATTAGGCAAACTCCATCAGGCTCAAAGGAGACGTCCCATGACTCAGTCCTGCAAGGCTCCCGCACTAAGAGTATATGATGGAGAACCCTGCCAAAGTTACTGGAACAGAGAGTGGCAGAACAAAAGGACGGCTACTAAGTAAGTGTTCATTTGAGTCTTGCAGGATTTCCAGAAATACAGCTGTACTGACTGGTTTTGTGGGTCAGCTTGACACAAGGCTGAGTGACCAGAGAGGAAGGAGCCTCCGTGGAGGAAATGCCTCCCTGAGATCCAGCTGCAAGGCATTTTCTTAATTAGTGATCAGCGAGGGAGGGCCCAGCCCATGGTGGGTGGTGCTATCCGTGGACTGGTGGGCCTGAGTTCTTTAAGAAAGCAGGCTGAAGGAGCCAGGGGAAGGAAGCTGGTAAGCGGGACCCCTCCATAGTCTCTGCATCAGCCTCTGTATCAACCCCTGCCTCCAGGATCCTGCCCTGTTTGAGTTCCTGTCCTGATTTCCTTCAGTGATGACCAGATGTGGTAGTGTAAGCCAAAGAAACCCCTTTCTCTTCAACTTGCTTTTTGGTCATGGGGTTTCACCACAGCAACAGAAAGACCAACCAAGACAATGGCCTTCTTGGAGAAGAATACTGAATGAAAATGGAGACTCCGCTGAAAAGTCTAAGAGCTAAGAACAGAAGAATCACACACGCAGACAAATCTAAACTAGAATTGATAGGGTAGCGGTTGTCACTTATTAAAGGTTCCAAAGTAATGTCAACAGGAACTCCCCACACCAACGAATAGCTTTAGCAAAAAGTTGACAAGTGCAGCCGAAGGTGTGTAGGAACACACCGAGTGAAATTCAAGGCAGAAAAACATTTTAAGTGATTCAAGGCAGGTCTGTACTGGAGATCCAAGTGCGAACTGCAAGAGAAGCAAAGTTGAACTTATTCTTAGCAAGCAAGCTGACAAGCTGAAGAAGTAAACCTGCATCTGGTGCTAGCTCTTTGGGGAATACATCTTGTTATCTGTTGCCCCCGTGCTGGTTAGTTTTTTGTCAGATTAACATGAGCTAGAGTCACCTGGGAGAGGGAACCTCAGTGTAGAAAAAGCCTCCATCTAGATTGCCTGGAGGCAAGCCTCTGGGGCATTTTCGTGACTGATGTGGAAGGATCCAGCTTGCATGGGTAGTGCCAGCCCTGGAAAGGTTGTCCTGTGTTGTATAAGAAAGCAGGTAGAATAAGCTACAAGGGACAAGCCAGTGAGCTACATTCCCCCACGCTCTCTAAGTTCCTGCCTCCAGGTTCCTGCCTTGACTTTCTACCCTGATCACCTTCAATGACAGACCTGAGAGTTAGAAGAAGAAATAAACCCTTTTACCCACAAATTGCCTTTGGTCATGGTGTTATATCACAGCAATAGAAACCCCAAGAATGACAACCCCATAACAAATCACTCCACAACGCAATGACTAAACTTACAAATAGGTGTCATGGTCTTGGTTCATTTGAATCAAGGAGTCTGGGAATCTGTTTAGCAGAATGTCTGTAGGTGCACTTTTCTTTCCTGACAGCTAATTCCCAAATAACAACACAGAGACTTCTTATTAATTATAAGAGATCAGCTGATAGCTTAGGTTTGTTTTTAACCTAGCTTTTATAAATTAAACTAACCCATTTCTATTAATCTATGTGCTGCCCCAAGACTTGTTTACCTCACATTTGTATTCCCCATTCTCTTCTCTGTATTGCATTGCCTCCTCCTGACTCCTCCCATCTTCTCCCCAGCATCTCCTATACCTGGCTGTCCTACCTATATCTCCTGCCTAGCTAACGGCCATTTGGCTTTTTATTAAACCAATCCAAGTGACAATCTTCACAGTTCAAAGGGCTTATCCACAGCAATGTCTATTGCTTCAGACTTCTTCCACATTCAGTCTGTTCACAAGGATTGCTGTCATCAAGTCTCAACTGGAACATTTACTCCCAGGCCCAGTCCCGTGGTTGATAACAGACTTCAGCTGCTAGAAGGCTGCTTTGGGAGATCTGGCCCTTCCGACCTCAGCTCCTTTCTGGAATACATGATTCAAACTGTCATGCTGCCGACAGGAAAGTATCTGTGAAGATGTCTAGCATCCGAATAGAAAGAATGTTCGAGCCTGAAAATAAGGGAGACCTTGTCATAGGCCCCATTTTCCAGGAAGTAGACAATGAAATGCTAGCAGAATGTTCAAGTCTTATTGTATGAACACATATACCTGGGAGAGGAAAGATCAGAAAACCGGAATAGATCAGGAAAGTGTGAAATGAAAACAGCATAAAACCTTGGGCTACCTAGAAGGCTCAGCGGGTTAAGACACCAAGCCTGAGGCCCCGACTTTGATTTCCAGGATTCCTATGGTAGAAGGGGAGAAGCAGCTCTCCCAAGTTGTTTTCTGATCTTCACATGTGCACCTGGAACTGAAGGTATAGACAGTTGTGTGTAGTCAGGTGGGTGCTAAAAATTGAACCTGGGTCTTCTGCAAAAGTAGCCAGGTCTCTGAACTGTTGAGTCATCCCTCCACCTCATACCCTAAGAATTATTAACAACCCTAGTTTGAAAGATAAAGAGGAGCCTGAAAAAATGTTCAGGACTGGGGAGAGGACGTAGTTGGTAAAATGCTTGACATACAAGGCATGAGAACCTGACCTCAATCCATGCAAGAGAGCTGGGTCCAGCAGCATGTGCTGTAATTCCAAGCACTGCAATGAAATATTGTGGGACTCCTTTCTACTTTCTTAGTAGATATATTCAAGAGGACTTAGCTTTTGACTTAGTACATAGTCACTGTAGTGTTATATGGTCAAATATTTTTTCTTCAAATTTAACCAGCAGTATGCCAGGAACTGTTTTTCCACTGAGATATTATTGATTTTATTATTGTTGACTCAACATCTCACTCTGTAGGCTTGGTGGATCTGGAATCCATACATAGACCAGACTGGTGAGGAACAAAGAGATCTCTTTCTCTGCCTCCCAAGTGCTGATATTAAAGGCATGTGCTACCATGCTAGGCTGGGATATTATTTTTTGTAGAACAGATAGTATGGACTTTTCTAGAATCCTAAAAGTCTACATTATGATTCTATTTACCAAGACTTTCTATAAACTATATATAACACTAAGTTTTTCATCATTGATAAGGCTAATTCATTCTGACAGACCTTAGGCCCAAGTCAAAGGATTCGCAAACCAAATGCTGAAGCTGGTGTACAGTTTTCCTGCGTTTTATCCTTTCCACAGCTGGAAGCTGCCTGTGCTGTGTGAAATATGAGAAATACTGGGATAGTGGTATTTCTAGGTGCTATGTGAATTGGTGGTCACTGTGATGCCATCTGTGTTATGGATTAGGGTGATTTTCTTTAGAAAGCCTAAGCAATCCAGATCTCTTCAGGCTGTATTAAAACAGAGAACAAAAGAGAACACCATTCTTGACAACAGTGTAAATGCATATGATTTTCCTTTCCATGTGAGGATAAACTATTTTTTTATCTTCTATCTTCACTGAGACAGATTTCTCTACATCTATAGTTATAGAATAGATATATAGAATAATATTGCTTTCCGTTAGCAATGGCAGTGCAAATGGCTTAGCAGCTGTGGATTGCCAACATCTACCTGGAGATTAAGTATAGAACCAGTTGTTCCCTCGAAGTAGTTTAGCATCTATAAGCACTTGATCAGTGACAAGTAGGGATATGAAAGGGTTCATCGTCCTTAGATTCTTTCTTTGAGAATGACAGTGAGAGGTGATGCAGTAGAACTGGACAGGCAACTCAGTTCAGGGTCCCCAAACACAGCATTTACAGAAACATCCCTGGTCCTGTCCTGCCTAGAGGCCAGATATGTCAATAAGTATTTTGGGCTCTAATCCCTGGCTCCTAAATTATTTAGGGGTAACCACTTCAGAGGGGACAATTCTCTAGTTCGGCTAGTTAGTCACCTGGTGAAGGCGCCACTCCGCAGGGAAGCAGGTTTACCTTAAGCCATGCTAAAAACATGGGAGGAATAATTATCCCGTTATTGAGTTTGCACTTTTCCTTCCCAGAATCTCGGCCCTTAGTACAGTAATTTCACAGTCACCATAAGGTTCTGTTGAGTATGCCCACCTCTCTGAGTCCTGTCTCAGAAAGGCATAATTTTCCCTTTTTCTCTCCTCCTCCTCTTCCCTTTTCTTCTCTTCTTTTTATTCTTCAAATACTGCTATAGCTTAACTACATTTTCTCTGATGCTTTGAGCATTTCCACTCTTTCTTAAAAGCTCCTCTCCCTATTCTATAAGTTTTTGTTGTTGCTGCTGCTGTTTTTCCCTTATACAGAAGGACTTAAGTCTCATGCATGCTAGCCAAGTGATCTATCACTGAACTATAGATGCAGCTTTAGGTTCTGGTTTTGATTTTTTATCCCGATTGCAGTTGATGGATAGTTGAAGTCCCATCCATTTGGCCTTCCACATCAATGGTTCTTGTCTTACAGGTGAATGACTCACTGTCTTTTGTTTTTGAACTGGGAAATTGGCCACCAAGTCTTGCAAACATACAGTACACTCTTTAGCTGTACTCTGCAGAGAATTTCCTTATTTCATGATTCATGCATGACCTCACTCTATCAAGAAGAGCCATTGATGTTACTCTGTGTTTCAAGTATCACTTGAACTCCATCTAAGTGTTCTCTCAAGGTGTCTGACTAGTCCTCTTACTACGTTATATATTCCCTTGAAAAGTAGCCACAGGTCCCTTTGGAGAAAACCTAGAGGAATCAGTATGGTATATATTTGCTAGTGATACAGGGATCTTCCCTGTAGAGCCCATCTACTTTTTGGTCATGGGTTTGGATTTATGATCTGAACTAGACTTGATGGTGGATCATTTAAGAATCCCTTGTCTGGCCTCGCACATCAATGACTCTTGTGCTATAGGCAAATGACTCGCTGTCGGTTTTTTAAATCCCCCCAATACACAATGGCCTTTGTTCAGGAACTGGACAAGTGGTTATGACATATTTCCTGAGACAACTGGTTCCAGGCCCTTTTGAAAAAAAAAAAAAAAAGCTCATTGAGAGAAGTTCTTATGCTACTACTGCCTTATTCAGACACTGGCTAAGGATAAACAATTCTCTCTCTCTCTCTCTCTCTCTCTCTCTCTCTCTCTCTCACACACACACACACACACACACACACACAAATGAAGACAAAATGTGGCAAAACTCAGGGTAAAGGCTGTCATATAAGCACAGGCCTGGCCACTGGACGGTGTCCTTTCTGTAAAGGCAGTGTGAGCCCCACACTTCAGTGTCCGTCATACAGTTCAGATAAAAATATTTTAAAATATCCATTAAACAAAAAGTCCTCAAAACAAAAATTCAAAACATTAAATCAAAAACAAAAAATATGAAGTTAACATGTTAACTCCATTAAGTATTGATACCTTCACATCACAGTAGCAGTTTGTAACAAAAACTATATATTTTATATTTAACAAATAAAATCAAATACCTAAGTTATCCATGATACTTAGATTAAGCACAGAAATAAAAAAATAAAACAATGTGTATAAAATACACAAACAGAACCCTCCCCCCCAAAAGAAACAATCTTACAAGCTATCAGAGCAATACACACTGAGAGAAATAAATATTTGTGTCTCTCACATTTCCAGGTTTTGGAGTTAACATTTTAGTTTGGGCAATGAATGCTGTGAGGTGCTTTCATCGCATCTAACAGGAAGGCAAATTCATATTGCTGCAAATAAATTTAGCATAGAGTTTTAGGACTTCTTCAAAACAAATTCTTTACCCAATAATCCTACATAATCCTACATTTGATTATTTGCTACCCTAAGCAAATAATTAAGGATGTGGAAGTTACGTGTGAATTTATGGCTCATATGCGAATATATTCATCTTAGTTTTAATTGTGTATAAAGCGAAACGAAAAGGCAACCACTCCTAAGTTAGGAAAAGTTATAGAAATTGCATTATGCCTATAGGATAATGTAGTATACGATAATTAAATGGAAAAGTGTGATGATTAGTGTCACAGAATGATGCTGATAAAACAGTAAATGAAAGAAAATTCGTGTTTTATATATTATTACCTCACCCATGAACCATACCGCAGAAAAGGATGTGGAAAACATGACAAAATACAAACACCAATTAGGGTATCTTTAGGTGACTTGTCTTCTTTTTCTTTTATACTAAATGACTATTG
The DNA here is from genome assembly GCF_014885135.2 of Alexandromys fortis. Taxonomy (NCBI): domain Eukaryota; kingdom Metazoa; phylum Chordata; class Mammalia; order Rodentia; family Cricetidae; genus Alexandromys; species Alexandromys fortis. Next base: position 1,002,152 of record NW_026067946.1, on the reverse strand, counting down.
CTGGAGCCTCTCTCCAGTCCGGGTGCATTATGTGCTTGTCTGCCTTCTGCTTCCTGCATGCCTCCTTGTCCCTTCGCATCCACTGTGAGGTGAGCGGGCTTTCCCGGGTGTGCATCTGCGGTGTGATTCTGAGTCAAGCTAGTTAAAGTTCAGTCAGACGTCACAGTTGGAGGGCACGTTCTCCCACAAGATTCCTCTCACTTTATATGGTTGAACTTCTGAGGTTCCAAGTCATCTGTCCTCTGACCAACTGGTTACAAATTTGAGAGTTCTCTCTACCTTTTTACAGTTCCTACTTCCCTAGATTGGCTGATCGAATTCCAGGGAGTATTATATTTAGGGTTACAATTTTGATATAAAGGACACTCATCAGGACCAATGAAGAGACATACAGACTGTTATCGGAGAGTTTCTTGGGTCGAGCCTAGCATGTCTCCTGCATAAGTTCCCTTCCCAATGCACTGTGATTTGTCACCAATGTGGAAGCTGATTTAAGCTTCAGGTATCCAGAGGTTTTGTTGGGATTTCATCCTATGGACTTGACTGATGTAACCTTGGCCACATGACTGAAATCAATCTTTAGCTTCCTCTCCCTTCTTCTGGGCTCAGGAACTCAAGATGATAACGCATAACTTAGATCTCAAATTCTTTATCCAAACAGCTCTCTTGGGAATGACCCGCTCCAGTCTTAATACTAGTGTGAGGCTCACCATGGATACCTTATCAATATCACTTAGGTGTGGATTATAAAGGCAAGACACTTATCACTTGCGAGATTCTCAAGAGTTTCCAGGCATTGTCCCAGGAACCAAGGACAAAGGCTAGCCAATTTCTTTACAACAACATCTGCTTACCCATTGGATACCACATATGATGATACCATGCCTGGAATTCTATTGCCTGAAGCTGGCACCCAGTGGGTATTTTTTCCTCCAGCATTGTTCACAGCACAGGGAAGTTTACCAAGATTTATTAGTGTGTTAGAGCAAATGTTCACTGTCTATGAGTGCCAACATTCATAGCTTCAGTAGCTCAGGTCACTTCGCCAGAAATTACCAACACACTGACATCTGGATCCTTGAGAACTCATTACCGAGAACAGTGAAATAACAGCAAAACCCCACAAGGAGGTGTTTTCTTTCGAAAAGACATCTTTCTTTCCCCTTAGTGATCCTTGTCCACAGAAATATGTTACTGAAGTTTGAATGAAGTAGGAAATTAATAGAAAATATATTAACTTTGTGCCAAGAAAGGCAATGTTATCAATGGAAGCACAAACCCAGAGGGTACGTGTAAAGATCTCCAGATTCCTGGTTGAAAAATAGCAGTATCAAAGACATCTGACCAGTAGCAGAGGCTGAGAGAGTTTATTAAGAAACAAGGTATTGCCAAGAGAAGGAGCAGACGAGAGCTGGAAGGGAGGGTAGAAACTGAACACTCCTATCCCCAGAAGACTGGGGCTTTCGTGGCACGTTTTATGGCATGTGTTTTGTGCACGTGTGTCCTCTTACGTGTTGGCCTGGCTGAGACAGCTATTCCCAGTCTTCCTTGTTGTCAACTGGTTTCTTTTACATGTGAATTACAATTTTTAATTCTTTATATGAATTTATAATGTTGAGTATGTCTTACGATGATGAAGTGTAAATTCAGTCCTGTGTGTGCCTTGGGACACATGTGGAAATCAATGGGCAACTTCCAAAGCGTTGGTTATCTCCTTCCACCTTGTTTCGGAGGCAAATTCTCTCTTGTTCCTGCACTGTGAGCTCCAGTACAGCTGGGCTGTGAGTGGCCGGCCACATCTGTCTTTATCTTCCATCTCTCTCTGTAGGACTGCTGGGATTACAGATGTGTATCACTATAGCCGCAGTTTTCGACCTGTTCTCTGGGGATCAAATGCAAGCTGCCGGGTTGCTTGACCTCCAATCTCTGCCCTGCTGTCCCTGACACAGTGACTAATATAAGGGGCAAGGCTGACATTGGGGCAGCTGTGTTTCTGAACGTGCAATCCTGCCAATATTAAGTAAATTATACACTGTGCTGGCATTTTCATTTTCAGTCCCAAGATGCTTTTTGAATATTGGCTTGTAGAACATCATGGCGCCCGCTCTTCACCTCCTCAAATATTTATGCAGATATTTGCTTCTCAGTGGTTCCATCAGTACTCTCTGCCTCTTTCCTATGGTCTGAATGTTTGTGCCTGCTCTCCCCGCCCCCACCAACTTAGTTGTTGATTTCTAACCCCCAGGACCTGGAGTTAAAGGTGAGGCCTTTAGGAAGTAATTAGATCATGAGAATGCCGCTCTGATAAATGGCTCATGCCCTTTAGAAAGAAGCATAAGGGAGCCCGAGGGCCACTACCCAAAGGTACATAGAGCTCATCATTTATGAGGAACAGGACTTTCACCTGACACCAAATCTGCCTTTACCTTACTTGGTACCTCCAAAATTCTAAGCAATAAATTTTTATGGGGAAGAAATTTTCCTGTCTAAAGAATTTTGTTCAGCAGTTCGAAAGAACTAAGACATTCCCTTCCTTGGTATTTTGTAAATGTGTTAGACTTTAATCCATCATATTTATCACTACTGAAAGCACTGTGGAGTTTGGTTTGTGTTTTCCTATATTTGAAAGCCAGCTCTGAGAAGACAGAGATTTCTACATCTTGCTCAATGGTATAATGCCTAGATCCTAGACTATATAGTAAGGTTAAAGAAATATTTGATGACTGAATGAATAAATGTGTACTCTGTCTGGAAGTCATATTGGGACAGGTAGAGGTACAGGTGAACGTTGGTGAGACCAGATCACATTTCTAGAAGATCCAGGATGAGAGAGATGTTTTTATCTAGATAGTTCAGAATAGGTAACTCAACAGAGTTAGAAAGTAGGTCAAGGTTTCTTAAAGGACTGGGAAGAGGACAGAATGAAGCATATTGCCAACTATTTTAGAAGTTATATAAAATTCTATAAGTCAACTGCGGTGGTGGCCACAGGGTCTGTGAATGTACTCAAAACCGTTGCTTCTCACAATAAATGTAGAATTTGCGTGGTTCATTCTTACCCCAGGAAAGCTATTTGGAAAGAGACAGTGAGTTTGGGTCACCGTACTTAATTTTCAACTCTTTTCCTCCTACCTCTCATTTGGCTCATTAACAAGTTCCTTCTCTTATTCCTGGTCTTCAGAATTCTTCAGAAAACCCAGTCCTTTGAACTCCTTTAACTTTATATTCTTTCTAGGAAATCAGTATCTGTGATGTCTACAGTTATGTTTTCAGTTGAAATTGCTTGCTTATGAGATCTCTAAAAAACATGCCTCTAACCTGTGAGCCCAAGGACAGATAATTTCCTCCCTGGAATGCAGGGAATTCTGTATGATAATAAAACCAGCGTTTTCAGTTCTGTAAACAAGCATGATAGCACCAACTGCACAGGACGGGCTTGATTACAAACAGGTTGAATACATGTAGGCAGGAAGTACGTCAGGATGTATACTTGCCCCTGATTGGATGAAGATGGGAAGTATGAAGCCTTGTGGGGTTTTGCCTTTATAAGCCCCTATTTAATGTAATTTGACCCATACTCTGGGAATTCCAGGTATGGACCATGCTAGTATCCATGAACCTCTCCAGTATTTATAAACTTGTTTAAAAATTTGGCTAAAAAAATCATGGTCGTGGTCTTATTCTTGCCCAATGGGATCAACATACACGGTTTCACCCATTTCTGTGTGCAAGGACTCACATGTGGTCTTCAGACCTTGCGAGTTCTGCTACTAGATTTGGCAAGGGCTGCTCAAGTGCTACGTATTCTACGTGGAGTCATGATCTCATCCTTCACTGCACCCCCAAACTGCTCTTCTTCCAGCACTTCTGGTTTCTGTGAGTAAGTTACATATTTATGCAAACTACAAGCCCAGATCCTTCTTTTTACTCCGCTTTACAGGATATAGAAGCCATCACCAGATCTTGAGAATTTTATTTCCTAAAATACCCTCTAAAGCTTCCATTCTCTGTATTTTCATTCTTGAGTTTGACGTTAATTTTCATTGTCAACCTAGCTGGATTTAGACCCAACATGTAGATGCATTTTGTATAAGAAATGTTTAACTGAGGAGGCAGGACCCACCCTGAATATGGGTGGCAACACCCATGTGGTAGGGTCCTAGACTGAATGAAAAGTAGCAAGTGGGTTGAGCACCAAGAGTTACATCTTCCTATACCTGGAATGGTACCAGCCACATGTAGCTCCTGCCACCATGCCCTCCCTACCATGACGAGCCATACCCTCACTGTGAACCCTTTCCTTTCTCAAGCTGCTATTGGTAGGTGTCTACAAGAGAAGTATCTGGCACAATGAGCAATATGAACGGGGGGGGGCATAGTGGTCCCCACAAAGTAGAGAATTTCTTCTTTTAAGTCATCCACTTTCCTTCCTTTTTTTCCTACGTCCTCTTTCTTTGAAATCAAAACTGCCTGACTATGTTTATTTTCTTAATATGTAGTTCAGCTCATTTGTAAGCTCAAACATTTCAAAAATTGCTTTTGACCTGAGAATTTAAGAACATACTCCCTCACACAGCATGACTCTGCTGTTACAAAGTAAAATACGCCTTCATGCTCAGTGTTACAATGTCCACCATTTCTTCTCAGACACTCAATATGAGACCTCATTTGGAAATGGAGCCTAGGGTCTTTGGGGATGGCATCTGGTAAAAATGAGGTTTATCAGGGTGAATCTTCATCTAATTTGAAAATAGAGAGCACCATATGGCAATCTAGACATTGTCAAGAGCACCAGGGATTAATAGTTCCCTGCCAAGACTAGGGGAGCGGGGGTAGAAGGGAAGCATATTCTACAAGTTTCAAAGGAAGTATGGCCCTACCCTCAGCTTCATTTTGGACTTCTGTCCAGAAATTTGAGACCATAAAATTCAGTCAAGGCTGTGAAACTAACAAAACCATTTATTTTAGTTTTTTTTTTAAATACTTAAACCCAACACTGGTATAACCTGGTCCCCAATTTCTCTTCTCTCAGCCCCTGATCACGATAGACCGTTAGGATGGTTTCATCTTTTCCGGCATGAACTACATTTGTTCATTTCCATGTCTTTATTTTTAGGTCCTTTCTGGGTCACCTTTCTCTGCATTGTGACAGTTTAAGTATCATTTATTCCATTACTTCTTTGTCTTAGCATCCCCCTGTTCGTAGCATAGACAGAGCTTGCTTGCACAACATGTTTTCCGGGTGAGCATATGACATCTATAAATATCTCTCTTAAAGGTCACCCCATTTATCATTCCTTTTCTCCTCTCTGCCTCAAGGCCTGGTTTCTCACTCAGATAGTTCTGAAATCATCTTGACTTTTGACATGGAAACTATAAATGGGTCCAGCTATACGCACTTCAATAACCTGTAAAGAATGCGATTGAGAAGCTCTCCTGTGCCATGGAGCCGGACTCTCAGCTGAGCAAAAGAATTCCTGCGAGAAAGCCTAAGTGGTAAAAATTGTAGCGATTTACTTCAGAAAGGGAGCGGACTGAAGGAGACTTTCCAAGACATGAAGCTTTAAGAGAAGACAAATGACGCTGCTTGAAATTGTGACTTAGAACGTGAGTAAATCATGAATCATCCCAATGTATGAGCTAGTCATGGGAACAACGGAGAATGGATCGTATAAATAGATGTCACTTTGGTTTTGGTGAAACAAGTATCGAACAATCACATCTGTTTGGTACATGTTGTCACGTGACAACCATTCACATCCGCTGGAAGGGTAGACACTTCCGTTTCCAATTTACTTCATTTTTAAGCACAGTATATTTAAGGGAAAAAGGATATCTCAGGGTAGCCAAAACATTGTACTCCACTTCAGGAAGCTAGCATATAAACAGCTGGAGGAGGAAGCATCTGAAGCTTGACTTTGTGCGTTCAGACATGGAGCATCAACTGAAAATATTCCAGTCATTCTTCAGCATCGTGTATTATCGTTGTCTCGCAATTGCAAGCAAGCATTATCTTGGGAAGATGAAACTACTTGCCTGCAGGTTTGTCCTGGTAGTGCCTGGCATCATGTCAGTAGCAAATAAATGTTTTATTTTATTTGTGTGTGTATGTGTGCACTTGAATGCTTGTGTATGTGTGGCACTTCTGTATGAAAGACAGAGGACAATGCTGGGGAACCCGTTTTCTTCTTTTATATTGTTTTGCGGAAGGGTCTTTTGTGTTTCTGCCTCACTGAGAACTGGAGATGAGCTGGCCCTCAAGCTTCTAGGCAAATTAATCTCTCCCCTCTATGTCACAGAAGGAATGTGGACAGTATGGATGCGCATGGCTGCATCTGGCGTTTTGTGTGTATCCTGAGCCTTGAACTCAGGTCATCATGCTTACATGACAAGTGCATTTACCCTCTGAGTCTGGACCAGGGCTTTGTGAAGTCCTCTCCAGAACTCAATGAATTTGGAAGAGGATGTTAGGTTGGTGGGATGTAACTCTTCCTCAACTTCCTGCCGCCAAAACACATCTGCAGACCAGTTCTATTTAAAGCACAACGCCCCAGCCCTGTGCGATTTGGGAAGGTCTTCTTTACTATTTTCTGTCCTGATCAATGCCCCCTCAACAAGGTACAGGATAGTGTTTATTCATACAGTGTGCAGATCTGGGCATCTCGGCTGCCTGGGATTCAACTAAGTTGTGGGAAGAAAGGTATAAAGGAGGACTTTCAGCTGGCCTAGGTTTCCCAAACAGCACCAAATCATCTTTATGGTAAAACTGTTTACTCACGGGTAAGTCGCCAACCTCCACAAAGTACCGCAGCTCTAATCTACTCTGACAGGCTAATCGCCTTGCTTCTCTGAGTTCAAAGGCTGTTACGGCAGCGCTGCAGATTAAAATGTTTGTCCCCTCCATAATTCATGTTGAAATTTAATTGCCATTATAACTGTATTGAGGGAAGAGGCCTTTTTTTTTTTTTTTTTTTTTTTTTTTTTTTTTTTTTTGAGGCACTTGGCTTGGAGGGACTACTTTCAACGGTGGGATTAATGTTAAAAAGGGATGAGTTTGGCCTCTTCTTGTTCCTTCATGGCCATTCTGTGTGGTGGCACAGCAGGAAGGCACCTGTGAGATGAATCTTCATCCTGACTTCCCGGCCTCCAGGACTGCCAGTCAATGCATCTCTGTCCTAAATTACCAGTCTTGTGACTCTCTTAGAGCATCAGCAAAAGCAGTAAGACAGATGCCAAGGGATGAAGGGGTTGGTGCCAGGAAGGTGATGAAAGCCATTTTACTGATGGCAGTAAAACATTACAAGGGGAGATTAGTTGAGAAACCTTCTCTTCATCTACCCCCCAAAATATGTATCGGCAGGAAGGCAGCTATATATGGCTGACTCTGAGGCTGAGGAGCTTTCCAAGCCTCAGGTGACTCACAAGACAGGTGCATGGAGAGATCCCATGAGGGATGGCTGTAACAATCACTTGAATATTTTTTAACAATATCTAAAGTATTGCAAACTAAGCACTGCTGTGATCCCACATTTACAACTGCGGGATTAACTTATGTTTAAAAGATCACATTTAATATCGCTACTTGTGATAGGAAGAGCCCGTGTGGTGCAATTTAAAATAAGCATTTGAAAAGCTCGGAGGATTAAAAAGAAAGCCTCGGATACATGGAAAATCTCCCTGGGTGGAGCAATGACCCCCTTGGTGATGAGCAAGAGAAGAGCTGCCATTTTAATCTATACGTTTAATTATGGAAAGAAACATTTGCACAGACAAACTAAGTGTTCGTAGACAGTTTTATTTCATAAGACAGAGATGAAGACATCAGCCTCTGTTATTGTTTTGAAATTCTAATTTTGAATAAATTATTTTCAGAATAAATTCTTTTTAAACCAATGTATTAAAAATAAGCCTGTTCTTTATGTTGAACTCTCTGTGAATACATACACTGTCTAAAGGAGATTTTAGGAGGACAAAGGAATGGCTTAGAGGTTAAGAACACTGGTTGCTCTTGCAGAGGACCTGTGTACAGCTCCTGGCACCCACATGGTAGCTCACAGTCATTTGTTACTCTAATTGTAGAGGATCTGATGCTTTCTTCTGCCCTCTGGGGCACCAAGAAAGCATCTGGTACACACATACATGTGCGCAGGCAAAACATGCATACAGACATGTATGCAAAACATGTGCACATAGAAAAGAAAAAAGAAACAAATATTTTTGATAAAGAGTAAAATTTCCCCAAGTAACTTTTCTTTGAAACAAACAAAACACTTCTTTTCATGTTAAAAAAAATAGAAAGAAAAGCAACCAAAATGAGCTATCTTTGAATGATGCAAGCCTTGGTCACTCTGGATGAATAAACCAAGTCAGGGTTCAGGCAGAAGACTGGGTGTGGGACAATATAATGTGGCTGGCTAAAGAATGGCTCTTCCCTTCCCTCTCTGATGGAGAATTCCATGTACTGCGCCTGCAAGGACAAGCTCCTCTAAATGACATTTCATTTCTCTGCGGCTCGGTAGATTAATGCTTGCTTCTTGCAGTTCATGTATTATCAGCCCCAGTGTTTAGAAATGAAAAATCGTGTCCTCAATTCATCCTTTCCTGCATAAATGTTATATGAAGAGTGAAAATTTGCATTTGGATGTTCGTGCTATTAAAACATTGCAATCTGGGTAACAGGTTAAGAAATACTGCGGTCCCACTGCCCCTTCACAGTTAGCCTCTATAAAACAGCTTAATGTAGGATATGGAGAAGGTGAGGAGACATGAAAGCGTAGAATCAGGCTAAATTGTGTCGCTCCTGAAGAACTTATGAACCCTCCATCATCTTTTCCTGACGTGACTAATGCGACCCACCTGTAACCCTGCGTAACCACCAGATCATGGGAAACTCGAGACATCTTCAAATTGGCAGCAGCACCAGTCACCTGAGAGGTCACCGAGGGATCAAATGAAACAGAAGGGCAAAGTGTGAAGGGATAGCTAGGAAGAGAGGGAGATGGCTGAGCAAAACCCAGGACAGCAAATCAAAAAGTCTCTTCTGGACGCTTCTCTAGGAAATGAGAGCAGGCAGTCTTCAACAGGCAAGACAGAGGAGCAAACTTAAATTTTCATTTTCAAGTGGGAGCCTAGCCAATTTGGAGGCTCACCTTCCTAGACCTGGATGGAAGGGGGGAGGACCTTGGACTTTCCACAGGGCAGGGAGCCCTAACTGCTCTTTGGACTGGAGAGGGAGGGGGAGAAGAGTGGGGGAAGGGTGAGAGGAGTGGGAGGAGGGGGAGGGGGGGGAGGGGGAGAGAAATGGGAGGCTGGGAGGAGGAGGAAATTTTTTTTTCAATAAAAAATAAATTAAATTTTTTTTTTCATTTCTGCCTTTTAAAAATGTTCCTGAGTGGTAAGTCCTTATTGCTGAAGACAGCATGCATTTGAGACACACAGCCTTGAGCTAGAGCTGACTCTAACACCTCCTTTCAGAGGAGTAACTTTCATGGTATCATAAAATGCCATGTAAGCTTTCAAAGGAGGGAAGTAACCAACAGCTCGGCCTAGCTGTGATGCCTATGGATCACAGCACTGACCAGCATGGCCCAATAATCCATGCTGTAATGGCATGCGTGTCTTAGGAGCAACCAATAGTCCAATAGCTCTCTAATTGGACTTAAGATCTATTCATCAAGAATGGCATCATGTTTGATACAGGAAACTTAGCCAACCACTGAAGGCTACTGAGGTCATGGATTTTTGAGGAGAACCTATAACCATTGCTTTTTTAAACCAGCATAACCCATAACTGCATTCTAAGTATTGTTTTTCTTGTAACCACCGATAAATGTGCTCCTCATACCTCATCAAAGAAACCTCCTTTTTCAACAGATAGAAGACCATTACAGAAAACAACAGTCAATCAAAACTACAGAGTTGTAGAGGCTAATCTCAATGGATATATCTACAAAACAACTCCTGAACCTAAGATACAGGGGGCATTGGAGAAGAAGGGGAAGAGAGATTGTAAGAGCCAGCAGATCTAGGAGTTTGCTGTGAGACTGTGTCTCCTAGCAATATCAGAAAACACACCCATAAAGTCTCACCAACATGACTGCCTAAACATGATCTGAACAAGGACAACAGTAGGCAAGCCAAAGTGGGGGAGGGGAAAGTTCACGAGGCCTCTACTGTACACAAGTAACTACCGGCAACTAAGGAATGCTGGGAATGGAAGAAATGGTCTTCTCCAGGGAGGAGCACACCAATTGGTGGTCCAGTACCAAATGACCATCCCTGAGGCTGTGCATGTGAATGGCCTTGCTCACACTGAACAGGTGATATTTGAGAATATACATGTACATAAGTATATAAAATAACATATAAAAAACAGTCACGGATTTGAAAGAGAATAAGGTGAAACATACAGGAGGGTTTAGAGGGAGGAAAGCAAGGGAGATCGATGTGATTATATTATAATCTCAAAAAATAAAATGGGGTGTAAAGGTGTTCCAGATCCCTGAGGCTTAGACGTCACTTCCAGGCTCAGGGCTCTGAGGGAACAGACACGTCTTTCATCAGGTCTCAGAAGTTTGCCATGACTGGAACATGAGGTTTCAAGTCCCTGTGTGGTTGGGTAGGTTGAGAGAAGGCAGAAGACACATGTATAATCTGGAGTTATTCTACAGTGGAAGAAACTGATAATATCAAGTCCTTTTCAGAAACGCTATCCTCTGAAAAACTCAAGTAGAATGAAAAGCATCCTAGCTGGTAGGCCTGTCCACATGTGCGAGACTACAACATTGTTCTCTCAGAAATTTTTTAGAGGATGAACTAAATTCCAGGAAAGTGTTGATGTTCCCTTCTACCTGTTTTGAGACAGTGGTCAGTCTCAGTTTAAAAATCATTCCTTTGACTTATTTGGTGTGAGGAAGGTTTTGTCCTCAGACGTATTTGCAGACAACCATTGCTACACTTGGCTGAAATTATCAAGCAAACCTTTGCAGAGCCCAGCTCTTCATTCCCTACACCATTCCTGTCCTCTTGGGTACCCTCGGCCCTCCTGTCTCGACAGTCACGGTCCCTGGTGTGCCCTTCACCAAGCTAAACTCTTGGAATCAACCAGAAGTATTTAGAACACTCAAAATATATTCCTGATCTTTGTGGCTTTGTAGGCTGCCTCTGGAAGTCCACTTACAGTAAGCTTATCATGGCTCGGAAAGGATTATCTGTGGTTATAATAAAGAAAAGGGCAACAGTGGAGGGTTTAATTGAGAATCATCGCACCACTGGACTTCTGCCAGTGAGAGAATTTTAGGAAGCCCATCTTTTACAAGAAAGCAACTTCCTCTCAAATCAACTGAAGGAAGAAAGAGTTTCCTATGAAGACACCGAAACCCAGGCAATTGTTTGAAGGGGTTTTCCCACCCTTGTGTAAAAACAATAGGACTTCTGGAAACTTTTCTAAAACAATGAAGAAAAATAATAAACTAGAAAGTCATGCAACAAAACTAAGATATCTCTTTGCTTGCGCTTTGCTGTTAGTGAAGTCTTAACTATTTATAGAGTTTGGTAGGTCTCTGACCTGAAGAACGCTCACAGTACCACAGCAGAAGCCCAAGGGAAAGGCAACATATCTGGGTTCGCTTTCTGGCCTCCTCCTGACGGCGTTTCCAGGTATGCAGGTAGCTGCGCTGAGAAACTGACATATCCTGCAGACATCAACTGTTTTCTGAACCAGCAGGGAGAAGCACAGCTGGGAGGTGTTGAATTGCTAGTGTAGTGGTCAAAGAGCAAAGAGAAGGTGAAATGTCTATGGAAACAACTGTTCAAAAGCAACATTAAAACGCTCCTCTTGTACTGGGAGATATAAAGTGGCCCCCAAGCAAATTAATTTCTAATTTCTTTCCCCTGCCCTTGGTTTATTTTATTATTATTATTATTATTATTATTGTTGAGACAGAGCTTCTCTGTGCAGCCCTGATTGTTCTGGAACTCACTTTGTAGATCAGACTGGCCTCAGACTCAGAGATCCTCCTGCCTCTGCCTCCCAAGTACTGGGTTTAAAGGCCTGTGCCACCAGCACCCAGTGAGTTTCTAATTTCTAATAACTGTTCTTTACACATTATTAGAAGAGTTTGAGTGCTTAGGCCATGAACCAACAAATGCAATCATGTTGACTTGTAGCGTTTATTGCTGTGGTTAATTTCATTTGTGTTTGCATTGTTGCTTTTTTTTTTTTCAAGAAACATGTAAAACTGTTAATGTATTTTCTAGTTAGCTGTGAAACCATTGACTTATATATGATCAGAGTTCTATCTTCTAATTGCTTTTGTTTGCAATTTTAAAGAAGGCTTGGTTTGGTTTAAATGAGAATGACCTCCAGTGGCTCATACATATATTTGAATGCTTGGATTCAGTTGTTAGAACTCTTTTGGGAAGGATTAGGAGGTGTGACTTTGTTGGAAGAGGAATTTCATTGGGGGTGGGCTTGAGTGTTTAAAGGTCCACACCAGGTCCAGTAGTGTGTTCTCTCTCTCTCTCCCCCCCCCCCTCCAAGTTGTTGATCAGGATATAGGCTCTCAGCTACTCCTCTATAACCAGTTCTGCTTGCCTGCTGTCATGTTCCCTACCAAGATGGTATGGACTCACCCTCTAAAACTGTAAGCAATCCCCCAATTGAGTGTTTTGTTTTGTTTTGTTTTCATTTGTTTGTTTGTTTTTCTAGCTGCTTTTTTGTTGTTTGTTTGTTTGTTTGTTTTTTCAAAACAAGGTTTCTTTTTGTGTAATTTTGGAGCCTGTTGTGGAACTTACTCTATAGACCAGGCTGGCCTTGAACTCATAGAGATCCCCCTGCCTCTGCCTCCTGAGTGCTGAGATTAAAGGCTTGTGCCACCACTGCCCTGCTGAATGCTTGTTTTTATGTTTCCTTGGTCATGGTGTTTTTTCACAGCAATGGAAAAGTGACTATGACACCCGATATTGTCAGATAATAATAAGAATTCATATTATATATTGAGTGCTTATAGTATGTCATACAATCTGTTTTATGAGTTTTACAAAAGTCTCATAAGTGGATACCATTGCTCCACCTTAAAAGATAATATGTAAGCCCTAAGAGTGTATTTCTGTGATAAAACATCTGTACAAGGCCTTGTGTTCAAAATCTCCAACACCCAATTCAAAAGAAAAGGAAAGGAAAGGAGGAAGGGAGGGAGGGAAGAAGGAAGGAAGGAAAGAAGAGGAAAAAAAACCCAAACCCAATCAGACTGATTTTGAATTGGAACTTGGACTCAGCCATTAGACTTTAACACCTTGTCTCTGTCAAACCTCTGTAATCAGGGCACTCTAGAAACTAGGTCAAGAGAATTGCTGTAGGGAGTTTGAAATCACCCTGGGCTACATAGAGAGTTTTAGGCCGATCTAAACTACACAGAGAACTCTGAAAGGAATAAGATTATTCTGTGCGCCAGTTTTGAATATATTCTTCTTTTAAGAAACACGCAGGACAAATGACATCTATAGTCTCTTCACTTCGAATGTAGAAGAATTCAAGAATTAAGAGTCATCACCGGATAAGGCAATTGTCTGCATAACATCAGCAACTAAAACTACAGATATCTTTCTTTTTTCTGCAGGTTATACTGCCCAAGGGCCCAAAGGATACAATTTTTTTTTTCATAATTCATTTGACAGGTCTGACAAAAATAGTTCATTCATCTGGTCTACCAAAATAGTTTTCAGCATCAGCGTGCATACTTGACTGGGATTCTGGAACAATCGGCTCTCTGAAGGCTTCCTGGCAGGTTGGTGATGTGTTTCATCAACTGTAGATATCACGACTTAATAGTACTGAACCAGGAACACGTTTAAAACGCTCGCATGCTCTTAACTATCATTGTGTGTAGCAAATTTCATTGCCTTCAATTCAATGATATTTACAATTCGTTTGACATCAGTCTTTTTTTATGGAATTTAGAAATGGCTAAATATTATTGTCTTCTTTTCAACGTAAATGACTTAACTTGAAAAATGGCTCATTCATCTTGGGCTTAAACTTGAAATGGCATATGCTTAATCGCTTTGGAATAGTAATAGCTTATAATTTAGTCATGACATTATAGCCACACCTCATTTATCCAGAACCACTAAGAATGGACATGTTCCATTAAAAAAAATTTCTTTGTTTTCTTTTTTACATTTGTTTATTTCTTGAGGGTGAGGAGGGGGTGTGTTGTGTATGTGTGTATGCATGTCACAGTGTACATAGGGGCCAGAGGGCAACTTTTGGAGTTCTTGGTTCTTCCTCTCAACCATAGGATTTCTGGAGGCCTCTAGGCTGCTCCTAGATCTCACTTCCTCATGCTGACAGGCAGGCCCTGCCTGCCCACCCCATTTGCTACCTGGATCCTCCACTCCACATGATTTTCAGAATTTAACTCATGTGCTCAGGCTCGGTGGTAAAAACCTTTCCCACTGAGCCATCCTGATTGCCCAAGACATTCCATAGAGGTACATTTTCTAGACTACCTTAAGAATGCCTCAAAAATGATTGTTTTTTTAAAAAAAATATTCATTTCTACCTCTTCAAAATTGATGTAAGTGGGATCAGCGTCACGAATTTAACTTCCTAATGACTCAAAGTTTCTCTATATTTACCTTTAAAAATAATTAATAGTACTATATATCAAGTAATAAATAAAAGTCCCAAATAAGAAATTAATGAACCACTGAAGAAAGTCTCACCTTCATCCTTAGCACTTCAGAGACAAAAGAAGCTGTCTCTGTTCTGGCTTCTTGGTTTAAAAACAGGGTATGCTGTATCCCAAGGTGGCTTCAAACTCTCTAGGGTCTTGAACACCTGATCTTCCCTCTTCTTCCCCCTGAATGCTGCGATTACAAACACGTACTATTATGCCTTAGAGAGGCAGTGATGGCAAGCATGCAGTCCACCCATCTAGCTTTTTCTTCTCTTTTGGTTGCTATGATTTTTGTATTACAAACATATATCCACTTTTTATTCATCTAGAAGCTCTCCTGTTCTGCCCTGGTGAGGGATGGGGCCGACTCTCTCATACCCATGTCACCATAGGAACCACTATTGGATGGGCTAGGAGCGAACCCAGATCAACATGCCTCTCGTAACTTATGCAAAGTACCTTTTTATCAAAACCCTTAAACTGTTAATTTTGAAATCTTTCCACATGCACTCACACCTGGGTAGGTCACTGAAGAGTTACATAATGAGAACTTTTAACAGGGGCATGATCTTTGATGGGACATCGTCAGGACCGTCAAAGGGCCAAGCGAGTTGGTCTTTGGTATTTAAGGCAATACTTAAAAAGAGAAATGTCAGCAAAGCCCAATGTAGCCCGAAAAAAAAAAATCATCATTTGTATCAGTTATTTTGTCAAAAGAGCAATGTTTGACACAGTTTCATTGGGGAGGGGGATAATATCTCATCTAACCTTCAGTAATTCCCAGACATTTTCCGTGTCCGGCTTCCTCATCCAGGACTGAAGCTACTGGAGAGCCGCTGCATGTCTCCACAACCTGATGGTCTCTCTGTGATGCTCAGTCTGGATCAGGTCCAAGAGGGAGCCAGTCTTTGGTGTAATCTACTGTGCTTGCCAATCAAGCTGTCTCCTTGGTTCAGCACTATGGCCTTTGCCCTCTTCTTGATACCATTGGCTTCTGAACGGACCAAGCTTGAACTGACTGGGTTGCTCATCGTATCCCCCCATACAGATCATGAAAAGGCCACTTAAGCAGGACGGCATGTAGTTTCACACTACATGGGCAAAGGTGGCTCTACTAAATTGAGCCCCAGATACATGTCTCAGCCCCCATTGCAACCCCAATCCTTCTGTGTTCTGTCAGACTTTGCTTGGGGGAAAATAATTGGGTTGTGAAACTCATCCTGGGCAGATAGGAAGAAACACCTGTTCACGCCAGATAGGGCAGCGAGGATGGAACAAAGAAACCACGCTGTCAGTCTTGGTGAACTAGTACACGTCTTGCGTTATTTATAGGAGCAGAAGTAAAGTCAAGCCAACTTCATCCTCAAGATCTTCCTCTAGCCTAGGTGAGAACTCATGCAAGTTTCATCCATTTTTCGAGTCCTAAGAGAGCAAGCTGCCTTTCTTCTTTCATTTTAATTTGGAGGAAACAAACCTAGAAGACACCGTGAGGTAATAATGACTGAAAATGCATCTTAACTTGAGCCTTGTTAAAACTAAAAGGAAATAGGAAAGCGGTGTAATTATGTCTTAATTAAAAATGTTTGCATATGGGATTACGATTTAAACTTTTTCTTTTTGACTAATTTTGTATATGTTTAAAACTCGCATCATAAAATGTTGCCAACAACAAAACACAGGTACCTAAGTGACTTTTGCTACACGCCATTTATAATTGGGGACAGTTCTGCCCTGAGACTGGACTCTGGACTTCCAATCAAACACTCCTTTTTCTTCCAACAAGCATTTCTGTAGGCATGCCAACCTTCTGGGGCGCGAGATATCCAGCCAGGGCTCGACAAGCCAAGGGGTGAACTAGGGAATCCACTCTGGTGCTATCAAAGACTCATACAAGCAGTACATCAGCAAGCAGCCAAGTGGCAAATTGGGATTGACGGGGAGTGCGGAGCAGCTGCTGACTTGTGAAGTAGTGCCCAAAAACTCTTGGCTCTTCCCCATGTAGTCTTGAAGGGAGCCATCTCAGAAGCAGACTAGCCTGCAGTGTCCAAACAAAGCTGAAAGTGGGCTCTGTCCTAGCTGGGCTTTTCTTGATTACCTCAGGATCTCCAGTCATCCCTGAGATCTTTAGGGCGAGTTTGGCGTCAGGTCCGTGGTTGTTGCCTAGCCCATATGCCGGGACACCAAAGATTAGAGAAGAGTTGGTGTGGAGGGTCATGTCCATGTCACGCGAGACCGTGGCTTCTGTAGAAATAAAACCAAGACACCACTTCTTAGGTGGGGTCTTGCCACAGCAACCGGGCTTGTGAGAAGGTCTGTGGACAGACAAAGAACAGAGGACTCTTATAATGAGAAAGACACTAACAGTAGGCTGAAAACTCCAAACTTCCAGATTTTGGAAACCAATGAGTCCTTGAGCCTTTTCAAGCTCAGGACTCAAACTCCTATCAATCCCCACCCTGGAAAGCTCCATCCCCAAGAAACCCTATATAAAGCCTGCCTTCTGCCAAGTTCTTTGCTTCTTCTCACCAAAGCAGAGGCAGCCACCCTCTTGTGTCTTTCCTAATAAATCTCTTCTTGGTGCGGTGTGACTTTGTGATATTCCTCAGCTCCCAACTGCCAGGATACCTTTCCCTTCAGAGCTGCAACACTTGCATCGGGGATACATCTCCCCTCAAAGCTGCAGCGCTTACACTGGGCAGACCTTTCCCTCATACTGCAATACTTAGACTAACAGGGCAGACCTAGCGGCACAGACCCACGCAGAAAACCAACTGGCTTACTGGTCATTCAAGGTGAAAAAAGGCAGGAGCAGCCACGGCCTCCAATTAAGTGATGCTTCTGCCTTGTTCTGTCAGTTTGACTCTCACATTGTCAGAGGTTGAGGAGCTTCTCCGGGGTTACTCACGGCACAGAAAGGCAAGGTCAGATTCTGCCACTGTGCCTTGCAATATTCTTGCTTTCCCCTAGTCAGCTTTTATGCATACTTCAGGCAGATACTTCTATAGAGACATACAGAATTTCCCTGACCAATTGGACCATCCTCACTTTTGATACAGCACCCCACACATCCTTAGATATGATCGTGGCTTTTTTGTGGGCAATGGTGGTAGGAATTTTTGTCAGATGGGCATCTGGCTTGTTTTGCCAGTGTGACTTTCTCATGGGATATGGGCTTTTTGAGGCTGTGATGTAGCACAAAAGTGACATCCAAAAGACAGTGGCTGTTGAATCACAGACTTTAGAGTTTTCTCCTTGGGGCTCTGTTCTGTCAAAGCGAGGAAGCCTACCTTTTACTGCTGTGATTTGTGTCCTCTCTATGAGATTCTCTTTTTGCTTAAATTGAAATCACTTGGAATTACTTTGTATCCTTATAGCCCAACTAGAGAAGTGCTGTCCACAGATGATAACCAGATGTTAAAAGAGGAAAACTCAAGGATATCAAATAAATATTTATTTATTGTGGGACTGGACAGAAGGAATGCCAATAACTCAAGCTATTGGCATTCATTAAAACTAATTCATCTGTGGTCTGTGACTAGTTCTTAGGAAAAAAAAGTCCATCAAGCATGGGGATTTTGATTTATTTTTCCTTTTCCTTTTTCTTCAACAGAAAAAAAATTACAAGCATCTCAGCATTTTGTGATCCTACAACAATGCAGTACACAGTTCATATCTCTGTCCTTGGGTCATCTGAAGAATTAGAGCATGCAGCAGCAGCCTCAGTCTGAAGCAATGCAACGTTCTTAAAGCCAGCTAGATTTATGATGGTCAGACCACATGCATGGCCTCAGTGGGTAAGACTGCCTGATGTACAAGCATAGGGACCTGAGTTCCAATTCCAAGCACCCACGTGATAAACCATGGGCCTGGCTACATGTGCTGGTCAGCTCAGTGCTGTGGAGAGCAGACAGGCTGAGGCTTGCTGGCTGCCATATTAGCTCCAGGTTCAGGGAGAGAATCTGTCTAAGGGAACAAAGCAAAAAATGATTGAGCAGGGCACTCAATGTCCTCCTCCAGCCTCTGCGTGCACACGGACATTGTGCACCCTAAGACATGTGTACACTCCACACACACACACACACACACATGAGAGAGAGAGAGAGAGAGAGAGAGAGAGAGAAATATTTTTTAAAATTTTATCCCAGAAAAGAAATCATTATGGTCTGTATTTTTGAAAGCATAAACATATACACAATGGATACATTTTGATTTCACATCTACTAGGCTATAGGATGAATCAAGACTGTTCATTAGAAAGCAGAGGAAAAGGAATTAAAGGGCTTAGTGTTCTTCCCCTGTGCACCAAAGCTTCCTTCCTGTTCTCCGTTTGTGGCACTTCTTGCTGTGTAGACTAGGTTGTCCCCAGTGTCAGAATTCTCCTATCTCAACATTTCTGGGTTCTGAGACTAGAAGTCAGTACCATCACGACTGCTCTAAAGTTTCTTACTCACAGGTTATGCATAAAACTGTGGAAATGGGAAAGGTGTGGTGATGCCTTATCCCAGTACTGGGAGACAGAGGAAGGTGGATCTCTGAGTTCACGGCCAGCCTGGTCTACAGGGTAAACTCCAGTACAGCCAGAGTTGCACAGGGAAACCCTGTCTTGAAAAAACAAAAACAATAACAACAACAAAAACAAAAAAAATGTGGAGCTAGATGATTACCTTTTAGTTCTCAGAGAGGAACAAAGCAGAACCCCTCTCCTATAGGTTTACCCATATAGATACATCTTAGCTCCTTATTGGGTTTGAGCTGTGTCCTCACAAAATGTCTTGTTGAAGCCCTATCACTGAGTGTCCTATAGATTTAAATAAGGCCTTTAGTAAGTGAGGTCGTGAGATAGGATCCTTCTTCAATAGGAATGAACTTCACATGGAAGGGGACAAAATGTAGAGATCTCCCTCAGTCTCTGCTCCTATCAAAGGCCGATGATAGACACAGCTGGAAGGCAACCATCCACTGAGTGTGAGGAGGAGCTGCACCTGAAGATAACCCTGAGAGGATCCTGTGTTGGATTTCTGGCTTCTAGACCTACGAGGACGTAAATGTTTGCTGATTAAGTCACCCATTCTGTGGTAGGCTGCAAGTGTGAACACTGTTCCTGCCCTTTGCCCACAGTCTTGGCTACTTCAGGTCAACCATGCTCTGAAAAGATGAATGATTATTTTCAGAAATAACCTGTGTGGTTTAAAATTTTTCACCATGCTGAGTAGTGTGATAACTCCTATGATCCTGCTCTGTCCTGCCCAGGACACGAGTCATCCTTGGTTTTACATGACTATGACGTATATTCTGCTTCCCTTATGGCGGTTAGAGACCACATAACCTGGACTCTAGTATATGGCAACTATGCTATTATCAGCTGTGAATATCAGTATCTTGCCATGCCTAATTTTTGTTTGTTTTTTTGAGACAGGGATCTCTGTGTAGCCCTGGCTTTCCTGGAACTCTTTGTAGATCAGGCTGATCTTGAACTCAGAGACCTGCCTGTCTCTGCCTCCTGAGTGATGAGATTAAAGGTGTGTACCACCACCTCCCTGGTTGTCATATCTAATTTTTAAATTAAATTTTATTGTAGACTTGAGCCTATAGGGTATACATAATATATTGGGTTTGATACTAACTACAATTTGAGGCATGTACCAATGGTTTTGGAATGTACACACCATAGAATTATGACAGGCAGATCTCTGAGTTCGCAAGCTGTCTCATCCAAGGCTCATCTTTATCTAGAGTTGTAGTGATACTGGCTAACTCTCACATCTTGATTAACCCATTTCTATTAATGTGTGTAGCACCATGAGGTGGTGGCTTACTAGGAAAGATCCCAACCTGCATCCATCTCGGGTTGGAGAATCATGGTGTCTGCCTGACTCTGCTTTCTTCCTCCCAGAATTCTGTTGGGTCTCCTCCACCCACCTAAGTGCTAGCCTATCAAAAGGCCAGGGCAGCTTCTTTATTAACCAATGAAAGTAACACATAGACAGATGACCTTCCTACATCATAGAGTTAGCTGAACACTTAGGGAAGTTTTCTAATTGCATTTGTTAGGTTTCATTCCAACTCAACTCCTGAGATGAAGTAGATATCTTATTAAGAGTGAGGAGAATAGCATTGTCCTAGCTTAATGAACCCCCAAATTATTATACTCTTTTCTTATGCCTTTGTGGAGTCTTGCCTGTCACACACCCTTCAATGGCTTCCCTGGAAACAAGTCCAGGGGCAAACTCTATGAAGTGCTGTATACCTAACACAAGTGTGCTTTGTAAAGATCGAAACCTAAAAGAAGAGCAGGCCACAGGCCCTGGATTCCATTCCAGCACTTCAAAAACCAAAAGAAAACACAACGAAGAGGATAAAAGTGAACAATGCCAACTCTGAAGAGACAACACCGTATGTAACAAGCATCATTCATTACCTGACATCCTTTTCTTCCCAGAAAGACACATTGCTGAAGAATGTTGACAGTGTGGGAGGCAGAAGATACCTCCTTTTTCTCCTGACACCCTAGGTTCTCTGGATAGAACCCTATAAATTAGACAAACAAAACAAAAATTAATACGAGAAAGCAGGGTTGGGAAGAAGGAAAGAAAAGCTTTCTGTGTTTCCCAGTGTATCTTACGTTGGACAGGAGCCTTCAGAGGAAAGCAATGATTCAACCTTTGTTGTTTCTTTTGAGACAGGGGCTCATCTTGTAACCCAGGATGGCACTGATCTTCAGATTTTCCTGCCCCTGCCCCCCCCCCCGCCCGAGCAATGATTATACATGTACACTCTCATTTTTATACCAGGTTTGATGCAGAACAGGAAGTCATGGGAAAATGTGATGGGACAAGAGAGCTGAGCTAAGCGAAGACACTGGAGGAAACATAGCAAGTCTTATCCTCTCAGTTCCCACCTTCCCCCAGCGTCCACAGCATCCCCAGTGTCTCCCAGCATCCCTAGCCTCCCTCTGCCTTCAGAGACAGGGTGTCCAATGCTTCCAATCTCCTGTCTACACAGAAGACCCCTCACACAAACTTCTTATGGCTTGCTTCAGGGGAAGAGAGAAAGGTCAGAGGTCCTTTCCCTACATCCTTGTTTTCCAAATCTCTTTAACTTCAAACACCTGATGTGGTGAGCTCCCATATTCTAGGCTCTTATGTTTTGTACACTGTCAACAGATAAAAGGGAGATTACCTCCTCCTTGATTCTGGCTACAGCTCTAGAATTGGATACAGGGATTTAATCAGCCAATCAAGAAAATATATGTCAACACCTCTCAAAGAAGACAAAGCAAGGCAAAACAATAGCCAGGGGTTCCTTTTGCATACCGGGGAATATTTGAATGCCCTAAGTGAGAAGTTTCAGGGCACAAAACCAGTGGCTTTTACTTTATCACTATGGAAACCGCTCATGTCTCTGTTAAATTGTCAGTGTTAAGTTAGTATTTGCATGGTCCTTTTGCTTTGTGATAATACCAGAAATAACTGCCGAATGTGATTTTTAGGCATTATTATTCGAACTATTAAGCCTTGGAATGTCTTGACTTTGATGCAATCCTATTTTATGTAGCTACCATATTTTTTTTTATTTTCATCCTGAAAATTTGTAAAAGAAAGAAATCACATAAAGTTGTGTAGTTGAAAGAATACCTTTTAAAGCCAATTATTCTGTACTTTCCTGTTTTGATAGTTACATCACTTAGGAAGTTTCATTCTTCAGAAGAAAAGATTTATGGAATAATCATAAGGGTTTGTTTCAGGGGAAAACGTTGTCAAGACCTGTCTCCTTACATTAACCAGTTAATTATGACTTCACACGATACCCAGAAATCACATGCTTTGCAAAACCAACAAGGCTATTTTTGCATTCAGTTTCAGGACAAATTGACATTCTGTGGCTACGAGAATTAACTTCCTGTCTGTGATTGCTAACTTCGATTGTCAACTTGAATGGAGTGTAAAATGCCCAGACTCATAGCTCAAAGAGTTGTCTAGGAAGTTTCCACCAAATCATCTCCACGCATAGCCAATGCTTAGTTACCACCAATAAAGAAAGAAGTCTACTTTCCATGGCCAGGTTGTCAAAGGTCCACGGCTAAGATGGAGTTTTCTAAAATCTATTCTACTTCTGAGGGCTGCACAGATGTGTGAATCCCCACCAACACTTAGATAGGCTCTTACATTAATTTTGTCTAAAGTTTTTGTTTAATGGTCTTAAAGAAAAAAAGTATCTTGGTGCTCATGAATACAGTGAGGCAGAAATTGGTTGTCTTAGCGCTGAGTGACTCTGGATGAGACTGGAGTGGCTGGTGTCCTGAGAACTGGAGATGGAAAGTGGCTAGACAGAGGGCAGGGATGCCACACTAGAAGCAGCAGCTCTGTCTGTAGGTTTGTTCTGCAGGACAGAAGCATGTGACTGACAAGGCAGAACAGAGCTTCATATTTCGGGATACTATGGGCCAGTAGGCTGAAGATGGATGCCCCAACAGTACAGCAGGACTTTGGGTGACTGTCCAGGAAGCGAGATGTCTCTGTCAATTTTAAAGTGTTGGAAGTTTCTTACAATGCACTTCCTGTTAACTTAGGTAATATTATATCCTCCTGGGGTCTTTGAAGAGTTGAAGACAGATAGATATAGTTTTCCTTAGTTATGATAAAAGATAAATTAAACATGAAACTTTAGACTCAAAGAAATATTTTAAGTGTAATTCTTGCTTGATACCTGTTTTGTTATATGTAATTTTACTATGTTAATATTAAAACCTTCCTTTTTATTTAGACAGAAAAAGAGATGACGTGGGATTCCCCTCTGTATGCTGTGAATATGTTTTACTACCATTGGTTAATAAAGAATATGTTTTAGCCAATGGTTTAGCAGAATAAATCCAGGTGGAAAATATGAATATATATAGAGAGTAAGCAGAGTCAGGAAGATGCCATCTAACTGCCAAAGGATAAAGACAGTGGAATGCCAGCCAGAATCTTACCCAGTAAGCCACAGCTTTGTGGTAATATACTTATATTACTTTGGCTGAATTTCAGCAAGATTCTGTGTAGTAAGAGACTGCTCATTGGTTTTCTGGCTGTTCAGACCTGAATAATTACACAAAACTATATTAATTACAACACTGATCAGTCAATGACTCAGGCATATTTCTAGCTAGCTCTTACATCTTGAATTAACCCCTTTCTATTAGTCTGTATAGTACCACTTCTCAAAACTTGGACTCTACTGTGTGTAATGGTCTGTCTTGTCTCTTTAAGAGATAAGTCACGCCCACTCCCCCTCCTGTCCCCTGAGGCAGGCAGATCTTACTTTTTGCTTGCAGCCTGAGTCTCTTTCCTTTTCTATCTCCATCTCTGAGAGGCAGCTTCAATCTCTCCCTTCTCTCTCTCTCTCTCTTTCCCTTTCTCCCTCTCCCCCCCTCTCTCCCTGTTCTTCTCTCCTTCTCCTGTCCCCCTCCACAACTCACTAAATAAATATCTAACCTCACTCTGCATGGCGTGCCTATCCATGTCTCTGTCTCTTGCCTGCCGCTATGTGACCAGCCACCGCTTGGAGGCCTGCAGCCATCCCTGCCTGGGACTGGCTGCTCTCAGGGCCTGCTGCCTACCACCACATGGCCAGCTGCCATCGCTTGGGGACCTGCAGTGTTTCTGTTGCCTGTCACCAATGGGGATCCAGCAGCATTTTTAACAATCCATTTCATTGTGGCCCTTTAACTTGCATTCATCCTATAACCTGTGCACACATGGAGAGATGGATAGATTTGTTTACTACACAGCACATGATGTACGAGATGTTAGTAAGTAAGACTGGAATAAAGGGCATCTATTCACCTCAGCCAGGCTAGCAAGGTGGCGAATTATTATGGGGTTGAAACTGCTCAACCTTGGGAACTTATTATTGTTCAATGAGTTCTGACGAAAGGCACAAATATGCTTGTCTGTGTTTCTGGCATAGGGTGCCCATGACAATGGCTTTTGTTTGTTTATTGTTTACGCTTGGTTTACTTTTCTTGGTATTGAGACCTCATCTATATAATGAACAGGTAATCACGCACACCATGAAGAAAGGTCTTCGATTGTAAAATATATGCAATAACCCAACAACAACCTCCCAAGAGAACCTTTCACTCAGTCCTTAATTCGTCTCTTGTCTTATTTCCCTTTCCTTATTAATATTTGAACACTGTTCTAAAGAAGGCTCTGAGTTTGATGACCAATAATAAAATAAGCAAAGAGTTTGGAATGGAGGGAGCCTGGCAGGGTTCATAGAGAATGGCTCCGTCCTCGCAGCCCAGACGGGACAGAGTAGTGACAGAACTGGGCAGGGAGAGCTTTCCCTGTAACTAGAATGTTTGCTTAGAAAGCAAAAGAACTATCTGATAAACCAGTAACGCGCTTGTGACTCTTGTAATGTAAATGATACAAGCAATAAAGTGGGCAGTGGACTGCCTCTTACAGGACAGATCAAGCCAAACAATTCCTTTTATATTCATTTACACAAGAAAGCAAACCTTTCATTCCTAGTTCCTGACACTCAGAGACTCTGCACAGCCTCTCTTTTGTTTACTGGATGCAGGAGAATGCCAGGGATGGGAGGTGCCAACCCCAGTCTCAGATTCTCCTGGAAGCTTCTAAGGAAGCTACCAGGCTTTTAAAAGTGGCAAACGGGGGAGGGTTTAAATAAAAGGGAGACTTGGTTCCCTCTAGGCCATAAGAGTTTCTGCATCTTCTCATTATTATTCCAAAAATGATTTTGCCTTCTATTTACCCGGGAGGACTTGACTCAAAGTGTATTTAATTTTTAAGTGGGCATACAGAATAATACAAAACAAAACAAGCACTTTACAGCAAGAACAAAAGCACACAGACACTCAGACTCAAAACCCAATCTTACTTGAAATTCCTGGAAGCATTCTAGGACATGAGGTGGGGAATAATAGTTGTGGAAGGGGGAAAGGGGGGGAGGAAGGGGACATACACACACAAACACACACACACACACACACACACACACACACACACACCCAGAGACACACACAGAGACAGACAGAGGCAGAGGGATTCATTAGGCAGACACCTTTCTGGGGTGGCATTGTATTTTCCTGGGAAATACATATTCTCCTTGCTTTTCTTCTCCGTCCTACACTGGCCCAGGCAAACAAGGTGAACAGATGTGCTCCAGGAATTAACGCTGGCCTGGGGAACACGGGGCGGAAATATTTCCTTTGAAACAAGCACCTTTAAATTCCATTAGTTCAATCTGATAGAGAAGGATGGCGGGGTGGGGGATGATTTAAAATCCAGGCTGTTTGTCCAGACACGCAGCCCTTTGGTCGGATGAAAAACCTGAAGACAAATCGAATATCTCTGCCATCAACTGGCAGAGTTTACCATCCCGGCTGGAAGGAGACAAGCGCATTTGTTTGACTGTTAATATATTCACCTTAGTAAGAATTTTTCTTTCCCCTCCAGGCCCCCACCCCCTCCACATGTGTTCAGAACAGCGCCACATTCATGTCTGTGGAGAACCAGCTCTCCCGACTGAGAAGGCTGCACAGGCAGGCAAATGACAAGGCTGTGGGATTAGCACATTATGAAGAATAAAGAGAGGCCTTCAGCTTTCTGTCATGCATGATATTTATCACATTTTTCATGACCGGCTCTAATAACAGTACAGAGATAGAGCAGGCACAACTCTATGGAATCCAGGAGACCAAACCCATACTTCTCCCGCTTGTAGATTTTATTAGTCTTTAAAAAAAAAAAAAAAAAGTGTATCTCTTTGTGTGTGTGTGTGTGTGTGTGTGTGTGTGTGTGTAGGGGTGGGGGCTATTGCTACAAAAGTGGGCTTGAATTTTCTGTCTGTTATGCTAATGTATTCATAGAAAAAGCTGGTGCTGAGGGCGGTTCTCCAATTAAGACAAATGAGGCACATTGAATTTCTCCCCCAGGGCACAGCAGGGGTGCTGGTAAAATCTACTTTATTCTTTGCTGTCAGGACTGAACTGGAAACAAAAGCATGAAAATTCAACACATCCACTTACAGAATCATAAAGGCTGTTGTTTAAAGCGTGAAGAGTTTTGGCACCCTTCTGGGGCCGTACTGCAGATTGCTCTTCCTCTCTCCGGCTAACACACCCTTGCTCTTGGAAATTAAAGATGTACTTGGTCGGTTCGCAGCTGAGAGGAGAGCAGCCTGAAACTCAATTAGATTTCGTATTAAGCAAATAAATCAGGACTCACTGGTATTGGCTAAACGAAAATGCATTACGGACTGACAGTAATTCTAATTTGATTGACAAATATATGTGGTGTGTTATTAACTTAAATGAATGATAAGAATCCCCCCCCTTTTAATTCGAGGATTCTGTTCTAGCAAACAGTTCTCTTTGAACTTGGGAGAAACAGTAAAAAGATCCCATCTCATTGGTATTGCTTCCCCTCTGCTCTAGAACGGAAGGATCTGTTACATGATCTGTTACATACAATGAGTTTGAGACAAAATTACTCTGCTGAAAGACATTTGTTTTCCTCCATGCAGAGTTGGTGCAAGGGAACATCTCAGTACGTCATTCACCTGGTGGAATGAAGCGCAGCCAATGCTCCTTTTATGACAGGCCAGCTACTGACGTGGGAAGGAGAGAGAGAGAGAGAGAGAGAGAGAGAGAGAGAGAGAGAGAGAGAGAGAGAGAGAGAGAGCGCNAGTACGTCATTCACCTGGTGGAATGAAGCGCAGCCACCACACACACACACACACACACAGTACTGACGTGGGAGGGAGAGAGAGAGAGAGAGAGAGAGAGAGAGAGAGAGAGAGAGAGAGAGAGAGAGAGAGAGAGCGCACTGAGTAGGCCTCCTTGTTTCCTCAAAGCACCTGAAACCCCTACCTGAGAGAGAAATCGGAGTTCAAGTTCAAGAATGAAGATTTCAACCAAACCTAAAGCCTTGGGGGCAGGTGTGTGCATGTGTGTGTATGAGCGAGACAGAGAAAGATAGGGGTGTGTGCATATGTGTGTGTGCGTGAGTGTGTGTGTGATGCGCACGCATGTAAACTATTTTGAAATATAAAGGTGCTGGTGCATGGTTGATGATTAAGAGAGCCTTTTTCTGTGCACATGCGTATGCGTGTGTGTGTGTGTGTGTGTGTGTGTGTGTGTGTGTGTAAACTATCTTGAAGTATATAGGTGCTGGTGCACGTTTGATTACTGAGAGAGCCTTTTCCCTAGAGTTGGTTGGTTCTTCCTGACGTATTTCTTTTTCTTTGTAGTTAACATTTTCAAACCTAATACTGAGAGCAGGAGACAGCATCTGGTCAGACATTTAGGAGAGGAACTTTGGTGACTCTTGTCTCTGCTTAGAAGCTGGAAATGACATTGGTTCTGACCTGGCCAGGGCCAACTACTCTGTCTGCTTGCCCACCTCCCTTTTCCACACTGTCCAGATGAACACCCTTGCCTGAAAGATACAGGAGAGGACATAATTGAAACTGAGACTTGACCTAGGGACACCTTATAGATAGGCTGACATGACCAACTCACTCGGTTCTCCATGCCTCCCCTATGCACACATGCGCTAGGTCTTCAGTATTGTCAGCAGTCAAGTAATAAACATGGCCTCCTGCCATAGATCCCATAGGGAATGGTACAGCCAAGTCTTACCTAGGTCTACTTTTAGGGTTTTGGAGAACCTACGTACCGATTTTCATACGGCTGTATCCCTTACATTCCAACGGGCAGTCTCCAATGACACAGGGGGATCAGGTGGAATCTGAGGGCTGAGGGCTGTAGGTCAGTGTTCAGGTTTAGCATGCTTAGCATGTCTGAGTCTCTGGGTTTGATCCCTAGCTCAGGCACAGAAAAATCAAATAACAACAATGTCAACACTCCCAACAAACCCTCTACCACCAACAAAACAAGAACAAAGACAAAGTAACAAGAAAACAGAAAAGCAACCCCCTACACCCAAATTTTGCTATTTCCCGAGTTTGACACATTTAATTCATAACACACACACCCTTTGTTCAATCATACTTTTCTGGACTCATTAGTCTTTATCAAACATAGCATAAGCCCCCAGCTTTAGCTTCTTATTTTAATTTATTTAAATTGAACCTTTCCTCATTCAAATGCGTTCTCCCCTTTTCACCCCACTTTCCCACAAGTCACAGGTGTACTATTTACACCTCAATTTGACTGTTCTAGGCACATCAGGCACATGTAATCCTTCAATGTAGGCTCTTTCATGAATGGCTTGTTTTCTATAAGGGTAATGTCTTCAAGGCTTATTCTTGTTTGGAGTATGTATTAGAATTTTAATTATTTCGGGGGGGTTAAAATATTCCTCTGTGTATGTATTTTACTGCATTAAGATGTTCTTTGAAACCCTTTCTTTTTCTATTTTTGGTTGGGAGCCTAGCCTTTAATGGCTGAGCCATTTCTCCAGCCCATCACCCTTTCTTTCTTACTTAGTTTCTGGAGATAGGGTTTTTCTGTGTAGCCCTGGCTATCCTGGAACTCGCTCTGTAGACCAGGGTAGACTCAAACTCACAGAGATCTGCCTGCCTCTGCCTTCCAAATTCTGGTATTAAAGGCACCTGGCGAATCCCTTTCTTTTTCAAACATTTTCATGGTTCATTTCTGCCATCATCACACCGCTTAGTTTGAGAAGCATAAGGAAATGTTTTATACGTAATCATGCATTTTATTATATCGTTTCCTCATCATTAGGGAGTTTTCTTTTTGCAATTTTGTGAAATGTCCATTAACAGATCCACCGGCTTTGATGTTTTTGATTCCTTATATTAATGTTTGCAATTCATTTGTTTATTTTAAAACAAGGTTTTCTGTAGCCCAGAGGACTCATTTTAATACCAGGTTATTTATTTTCTTACTGTCTTGGCTTTCATATTTTGGGTATTCTAACATTATTTTCCAAATATTTTCTCCGGTTTGTAGGTTGTCCTCTTCTTCTGTTGATATTATGTTTTGCTGTGCAAAGTCAAGCTATTCTCATGCAGTCTTGCCCACTCTGCTTTTGCTGTCTGGATTCTTCACAGCGTACCCAAAACCCATCACCCAGACACACATCAACAGGATCAGATCTTATATTTAATTCCGTAATCCATTCTGACTTTATTTTGTCCATGGAATGAGATGAGAGTCCTGGCATCTCAAGTATGTGGATTTTACCAGTAATCCTTTTTAGTCCTTTTAAGTGGGTAGCTACATTTTCTTTGTTTTTTTTTTTTTTTTTTTTCCTTCTCCTCTGTTGCTGTGGATTCTTTAATGGGGCTTGAAGCCTCTCAAAGTTATCTTCCTTTGTGGTTAGCTGACTGATTTCTGTCCGCCAGGGTCTATTTGTTTGTTTGCTGTTTGCTGGGGATGGGGAAAAAAGGCTGATATTCTGCTCACTATATGACCTCAGAGACAGCTTCTGTTAGAAGGGCCTGGGGGACCTTCAGTATTACACTAAACAATGGTTTGTCTGTTCTCTAACAACATGATAATCCAATCTTTAATTAAGCATTGTTTGTTGTTGACTAACATTTGAATCATTTCTATTATTTACTAATCAGTGGTATTCACTGATAGATCTCAAAATATATATGAATTCTTTTCACAATAATCTGATTTTTATAGTAAATTACTAAAGGTAATTGCAAATAAGCAGAAATTGCTTGCAAAATTCATGAAGTTCACCACCTAATGAAGTTTACTTTTAAGAAAACAGATCTCCATGTTGATGTCTAGCACACACAATTAATTAATTAGCTAATTATTTATAGCCCAGCAAGATGGTTCAATGGATAAGGGGCTTGTTGCTAAGACTTACAATTTGAGTTCAAGTCTTGGGACCCACATGGCAAGGGAGAACTAACTCCTGCAAGTTGTGTCCCCTTCCTAATCAAATAAATAAATGTAATAAACAAGTAAGAACTGTCAGTATTATTTGTACATACATAAATAAATAGGCAATTTAAATCTAAGTTAAAAATAAAAATCCCAAGCACTTACTTACTGATTTCCCAGTGAGCTTTTTTTTTTCTTTCTTATTTTTGAGTGGCTTCCAGAGGCAGCAAAGAATTCACATTGGATTAAATACACTGCCCAGGTCTAAGTGGGTAATTTTAGATTTTTGACAAATATAAGACTCATTCAATAGTCCTATAAAACGCCAATCGGGCAGTGGATGTGCAAGTCTTTAATCCCAGCACTCAGGGAAACAGAGGTAGGCAAATCTCTGTGAGTTCGAAGCCAGCCTAGTCTACAGAGTTCCAAGGCAGTCAGAGCTACAAGTGAAATTCTGCCTCAAACCCTCCCTCCCCCAAAAAGAAGAAGGAGGATGAGGACGGGAAGAAGGAGAAGGAGAAGGAAGAAGAAGAAGAAGAAGAAGAAGAAGAAGAAGAAGAAGAAGAAGAAGAAGAAGAAGAAGAAGAAGAAGAAGAAGGAGAGAGAAAGAAAGAAAGAAAGAAGGAAGGAAGGAAAGAAAGAAAGAAAGAAAGAAAGAAAGAAAGAAAGAAAGAAAGAAAGAGAAAGAAAGAAAGAAAGAAGAAAGAGAAATCAAAATGTAGGTCTTCGGATATCTATGTGGAAAAAGAAAAAAAGTAGAGTACATATTCAAAGTAATGTGTACAATAAGGAGTGGCTGACACCCCCCCCCCCGACACATTTAGGGCACCCACAGTAATAGAGACTCAGTTATTCAAATATGATGCTTATGGTATCTGTTCAGATTAGGTTTATGTCAATTCCACCTCAGAAAAATGAAGTGTTTACGCATGATGGAAATTTTTATTTCCATCTTTTCTTCCATACGGAGCTAAACAAGTCCCAAGTAGAGGGGGGGGAAGCGACATCCTGATTGGCTACTCTTTCTTCTCAGCTGGACATAGCACATGTCTCCAGATGGCATCCTGTTGCAGTCAGGAAGTGATGTTTCGGAAGAAGCTTTCATAACTACAATACCCCCAATTTCGGGAGTTTGTGGTGACATCAAGGCGGAATTTAGATGTCTTCTGTTTCC
This sequence comes from Alexandromys fortis, assembly GCF_014885135.2. Classification (NCBI taxonomy): domain Eukaryota; kingdom Metazoa; phylum Chordata; class Mammalia; order Rodentia; family Cricetidae; genus Alexandromys; species Alexandromys fortis. The sequence goes on along the minus strand of NW_026067946.1, from coordinate 970,456 downwards.
CCACCGAGCTCTATAATTCATAAGTGGAAGTCTGTAAACGTCAGTTTACAACGTGATCAGTGTGTGGGGGATTCAACATGACTGCAGAATATTACATTTGACAAAATGCATGCCTCTGTGAGCGCTTGCCAGCGGCTCGGGCAAGTACCAGGCAAGGCGACTGGTAATGAATTCTTTTAATGTGGAATTCAAGTCTCATGATTGAATGTTGCCCATTATGGGGAGTTCAAAGGCAACTATCTCTAGAATTGTTCTTTTAATGCTTGTTGGATGGTTTTCCTTGTTCTTTTCTTGTCGGCACACAATTGTTGTCTTGATCTTGTGATAAAAAAAAAAAACGCTTCCGTGGGTCTTTGTAGTATGCCCAGTTGGCTTGGTAACATGGCTGTAGTCAGAATTCCAAAGTGGGGAAGCAAAGGCTTAGAAATTACTGGCTGGGAAACAGCTTGCTTGGGACTGTGGGAATCTTTCCCTGGGTTGTGGAACCAATGGAGTCTTCTGTTAGCTCCACATTCCCCCAGAAGCAACACCCCCCCTCCCTCTTTCCCTGCCCTTTTGTCTTTTTCAAAACTAGAGTTTTCACCACAAGAAAAGCAATGTGGTAATTTCTGCTGCAATCAGTTCCTACCAAAAACTCTCTGTGTGCTAGAATCTTCTTCGAGGCATAGCTCCAAAAGAACAGTCCTGGTTTTTTGAATCTTGCATTTATTTCCAAAAAGAGAGTGTGTCAAAGGGCAAAGCTTTATTTACAGGGGGAAAAAAGAAAGAAAAAGAAAAACAAAACAAAACAAAAAACCTCTGACTGTCTTCAGGCCTAATTGAATGGTGATTGTTGTGTCTTTGTGTCGTAATGTTCCTCCCCACCAACTTTATTAAATAAACAAAGAAAGTATAGAGTGACCACTTTAGATTGCTGCTTCAAAAGCATTCAGTCTGAACTTAGACTTCAGTTTGATTAATTTGACTGAAGAAGACCTCATAACAGAAAGAGAAAACAATAATTTAAACTATTTTTCCTTCCTGGCACTAAGGACGTTCTTAGCATGCTATGTCAGGAATTTCTCTCTGTGTGTCTAAATAGTGCAGGTGAACTCGGCAGTGTTCGCATAAATACTCTCTCAGCAGGGCGTCACGGAAGTCTGGGGAACCCTGGAATAACCGTTTTAAAAAGCAAGAACCGTTCAAGTCTCTCTCTCTCTCTCTCTCTCTCTCTCTCTCTCTCTCTCTCTCTCACACACACACACACACACACACACACACACACACACACAAAACAGGACAGTCATAACAACAGCTGCTTCCCCAACCCCAGCAAACCAGGAAACCGCTCAGTGCTTTTTGAGAGTGGGACTGAATAGCCTTTCATTCCTCTCCATTTCCCACAATTGTTTGGGGAGAAACACCCAGAAACAGTAAAAGATGAAGCTGAGAAGTGGAGGGATGGAAGGATTCTAAGTATCGTTGGCTGAGCAAAAGTCAAAAGGAAGGGGGAGAGTAGGAATGTATTAGAACTCCAGTTCAGGCTTGCCTGTGAGCTGGGAGCTCTGGAGGGCGAACACACACTCTTTCCAGAGAGTTTCAACAACCCTTGCTGAAAACGGATGGTAAATTCTAATCAAAACACAGCCAGGGACACACATAACCAAGGGTCACTTGGTTTTCTCCATAATCCTCGTCACCTCCTGAATTTTCACTTGAAATTCACGGAGCCTGAATATTGTGTTCCAGGAGTTTCGTGTGATGTGGGCTCCAGAGTCATAGGCTGTATCCTTGAATGAGCAGTTCGTGTCTCAATGAAAGAAGGAGAGGCAATAATGAAGGGGAAGGGGAAGGGCCACACCTTTTGCCTTTGGTGGTTACATCCTAATGGTGATGGTCAAAGAGCTGAACACTCAGCCTTAACTGTGTCAACAGAAAGCAAAGACAGAATTGGCCACATCTACCTTCTCCTTTCTACCTTCCTTCCTAGGAGGCTGGGATTTTGTTTCAAATTGTGTGTGTGCTTGCTAATGCTGTTTTGATTACTTCTTGAAAATAGGAGCAAAGAAAGGCATGTCAATCTAGCAAGAAAGATGCATCACACGTATAAGTAGTTAACTAATTAGTTCATATTTGGGTTGTGCTTGTTTCTAAAGAGAGGATAGTTTTATGCAGCGCCAGTGGAACTGGAAGCAGGTGTGTAGATCAGGCCAGTCTCAAATTCGCAGTGAGACTCCTGCCTCAGGCTGCCAAGTATGTGCTAGGATTGCAGGCACCTGCCCCCAAAGGTGGCCCCCACGAGGCCACTCTGTGGTCACTTTCTCTTCTCTCACTTCCCTTCTCCCAATAAGAGCTGTCTGCCTGGCATGTTTGAACCCGCCAAGGCTGTCCTTGGCTACACTTCCGCCCAAGGTCCCACTTCTGTCCTATCATATAAGTAAGTGTTCCCTACTTCTGAGCAATCTCTCCAGCTTTTTTTTTTTTGCAGGTATTTATGATACGCATTTTTAGGGTGTTTATTGATGCATCCAGGCCTTAACTTCCCATTTCTGAGTTTAAGATACAAACGTAAAGTTGATATAGAGAGAATCCAATAGCATCAAAAATAATTCTCTTTGAGTAACAAATCACTTTCTGCCATACAGTTTTCATCTTCTTGGTAGACAGTATATCAGTCACAGTACTTGGATATATGTTCATTCCCAGTGCTTGGAATGGACCAGAAAGACTAGAGACAGAAATGGAATAGCTGGACATATTTGCTACAGTGCAGGTTGGTTTTGTCTTGTGATAGTCGGAAACAGCTATTTAGGAGCAAAGGTATGGGAGTTCTTTCATGTTCATGTCAATTTGAGAGCTAGGTACCTGCTCTCACAATGTGTCTGTGCGCACACACACACAGCCTTGTTTATTGTATAATCCCTGATTCAAAAGGCATTAAATCAAGCCAGGGCTTTGCTTTGTGTTGTCTATTGATTTTCCCTTTAGACCTACATTTTAACGTGACCTTCTCTGCTGGAAGGTTTATAAAATGTTAATAGGATAAACGCGACAAAAACAATGAACCAACTATCAAAATGGGGGTGGGTGGGTGTGCAGGAAATTAAAATCCCATTGTGTTAAGTGATTTCAAGAAGTTCTCCTTACTCATCATCTCACCATGACTACCGGAGGGCACTTCGGTCATGCCCAAGTTTGTCTATGGCTCGGGTCTACTGCTTCTAACCTATTTCTTTTATTGGTCACATTCATTATTTTGCAATATTGTATCACAGTGAGACCAAGAGAGTGGTCTATCTACACCACTCAATATTCAGAGCAGACCTTGCTATTTAAAT
>NW_026067946.1:935986-967124 GCF_014885135.2 Alexandromys fortis | reverse complement strand
TATATTTGCCTTGTTTCTGGGTTGGGCATGTCCCTGTCCTCACAGAAAGTTAACCCTAACCTAAATCTTACAAACACAGTCCTGAAACAGCATTCCTATATTTTCTTTGAGTTGAAAAGAAATGCATCATTATTTACCCTGAAGCCCATCTCAAGCGCCATCTTTTACAAACAGAATTAGAGGATCAACCATCCCCTTTTTCCTTTGAGTAGCACCCATGTTTCTCCACCGAAGCCCTGCAGCAGACTGATGACAGTCGACATTATTCACAGAGAGGATCAACCATGGCTTTGCTTTCTCATGGAGAACGACTTAGAACATGTTTCTGAATCGCTGCTTGTTATTACAGTCAATCGAATTAGCTAGCTAATGACAATGTCTGCTCACAATCGAAGTAGTCAAAACTACTGAGTTTAGTAATTAGACCATAGAATTTCTTACAACTCAGGTTTAGGGGGAAAAGCACTATGATTTTGGCCAATTTTCTTCAAATACTGTTCTCTGTTCCAAACTAGGAATTCCAACAGTGTAGTCTTGTGGCTGTCAAAGCTGGAGACGGAGTTGGCTAGGTTAGAAAGCCTAGTTCCCTCCTGTAGCGCCTGGGAAATTGCTTGGAAGGCAGACTCCATTCTAAGTCCGCTTCCCACAAACCACTCGGAGGGCCGAACATTCACTCTTTGTCCCTAATGTTCTCTGTAAGAGACACCACACGGACTGGAACAGAGCGAAACGATTAATCTTCGTTGGGCAGTTTTAATGATTCTATAATTATAGAAAGCATGTCTCTCCCTCTATCCACTCAGAGACTCATTGGCATTTCAATACTAAGACAAAGGTGGTGGGGGGGAGCGTCTCTGTATTTTCATTTGAAGAATGTCATATTAACAGAATCTACAAAGCAAACACAGATAATGTCACCAGTGTGCGTTGACACATGGTGTAACCAGTGGCTGTGCAAAATTCCAGCCCGCGAGCACTAAAATAGGCTAATTTCATCTTTCCCAGCTGCCTGCCTTTCAATTCTTTATCTCAGCTATCAGGGCTGCATAAATTTCATCTCCCACACTACAAGTAATGAGCAGGCAATGACTTATGAAACACAGAGACGGAGTTAAGACGGAATTAGAATACAATTTTAATGAGACAGAGCTGCAAAAGTGGAAGTGTTATTCCTTTGACAGACTTGGCAAAATATCCAATATTATTTCAAATGCTCTTTCCGTTCTACAAAGAAACTGTCAAGTATTAAAATAAAAATGGAAAGAAAAAAAAACCCAACACCCAGTGCTCTGAAAAATCCTTTAGGGGCAGATTGTTAACATGATTATAAGCTAAAAAATCGTTATTAGAGAAGCCATTTAAGAGGAAGAGCAAATGTGACTGCAAACGTGAGCGTGTTAAGTGCAAACGCTCCACCGAAAACAAACATCTCGGGTTTCCCTGGAAAGGTAGGCACTGTTGGGAAATACCTAGAACAGAGACCTCCTCTCTTTGCTCTACTTAGTTCGAAGGCTCTAACATATTATTTTTGGCTTTGACTTATTCTGAAAACAAGCTGAGAGGAGCTGGTGTAAAAATAAGATAAACTCCACGTGCTTCTCTTTCTATTATTTTTATTGCATGCAGCAGGAAACACTCACCTGTGAGGGACCCGCAGAAGGCAGTGGTTGGTCTTTGGCTAAGAAAGGTCTGCACCCAAAATAAAAGTATTCATGTTCACACTTGAAAAAACAGTCAGAGCCCAGGCGAAATGCGGTGGTTCTTGCTTTGAATCCCAGCACACAGGGAGCAGGGGAAGTGGATCTCTGTGAGTTTGAAGCTAGCATAGTCTACCTAGAGAGTTCCAGGACAAACAGGACTACATCATGAGATACTGTGAAATAAGCAAAATAAAATCATACAAAGATGGCCAGATGGATCAGTGGCTACACACCACAAAGCTCGACACTACGCATTTCATTTCCAGGAAAAAACTGACTCTATGAAGTCGTTCTCTGATGTCCACATGAACAACTCTCACACACATGTGAGTACTTCCACCCTCTTTTTAAAAAATTAATAATCAATTGTGTTAATTATTAATACTAATAATATAATTATTAATTATTTATGTGCCTTGGTGTTTTGACTGTGTAGGGATGTCAAGCCCCTGGAACTGTAGTTACAGACAGCTGTTAGCCACCATGTGGGTGCTTGAAATTGATCCTGGGTCCTCTGGAAGCACAATCAGTGCTCTTAACCACAGAGCCATCTCTCCAGCTCCCTTTCCCAGCCCTCTTAATAAATAAGTGAATACATGTAAGATTTTTTTTTTTTAGGAAATCATGGGGTACTTGTTCCATAAAACGTTGAGTGCCATAAAATCTTGCCTAGAATACGGACTCCTGTCTTTCCAGACAAGACGAAATACCGAGTGGGGAATCACAAGAAGCCATTGAGGAAAGCTGCATCCAGCCATTGACTAAAGCCCATTCTTCCCGACATCCTCCATTCGTAAGGGGAGCTTTTTCTGCCTGCTTCTCCCTGCCCTCCTTTCCCCTCTCCTCACAGTTTCATCCTTTTAGTGATTACTTCCTGTTGGTGTTTCTAGTGCATAAACATCTGTGATTTGCTTCAGGCCCTCGGTATTTATAGGGAGGCACACAGCAGGTGCCACTTAGAAAAAAGCCCCTGTGAGCATGAGCGCTCAACTGTTATCCCCTGACCCGTGGGTCACCCTGCACTGTTTCCTGGTCAGCAAGTCCGCAGCTGATAAACAGTGCTTGTCTGGCTGGCCAAAGCTCTTATGAAATGATGAACGGATCTGCTTTTCTTTACAGAGATTTATGTGTGCTTTCAAAGCTGTTATGTAGATATCCAGTTCTGTAAACAAGTCACACACACATGCAGACACACACACACATATCTAGTACTTTTCTATGTTGTTAGGCAGTCACTCTGTACCCTTAGGCTCCCAGGCTGCAAATTCACTTCCTAGGCTTTGAAGTCTGGGTCCCTTAAAGGGGGGTGTGTGAAATTTCCTGGATAACAACAATGCTGGGGAATCTTTGTTTTGTGAAAATAAATTTGATAGCCATGAGGCCTGTAAACACAGTTTACTTTCAACACCCAAAAATGCTGACCCAAAGAGGTGTGCTGTGTTTTCCCCACAGATGCCCCACTCTGGAAATAGCACAGAAACTCAGTTAAAGGGGTTTAATGGAGCTAATTACAGGTTGTGAGCCTTTCCAACTCCCCTCCCCTTTTCAACCCCGAGAGAGTTATTACCTAGTACCATTCTGCTGCAACACCAGAGTTTGCTCAGCCAGGATCGCCACTCTTCTCTGTGATTGCCCGCACGCCTGCCTTAGCTGCCTGCAGTAACTTAAGGTGTAGATCAGCTCCGAGAAGGCCAAGCAAGTAGAAGACAATCGAGAGTTTCCAAACTGCTTTCTCAAGTGTTGCAAACCAGTCACATCTTGGGGTTTTTAAGACAATCCTTTGGAAGACCCAATTAAACTGGTTTTTAAAAAAAGTAAAACACACACACACACACATAATTCAAATTTGCAAGGTGGGATTTCAGTTCATGAAAGAATGGCAAAAGGAAATGAAATACGAAGCTGGCACTGTCTGCCATGCTGCTCACTGACTACACATGGGTGGGGAAGGTCTCATGATAGGTTTCTGTGCATTCAGGTTTACTTAAGACATTGTTTCCTCAATAGTAGGTAACATAAATGTGACTGAGCCCTCAAGATTGCAGATACTAATAAGGGAAGACACGTTATCTCAGGGGCTGACGTCTGATAAAATTTTAAGGCTCTTGTTCACAAAAGTCAGAGGTGAACTTCAGACCGGCTTTGGACTTAGAGGAGGGAGAAAATCCTTGCGACTTGTACAAATGCATTTTAATTTTCTATGATTCTGTAAACATATTCACATTGTTTTATATGACAAATTTTCCTTTTTTAAATAAAATCTGAGAAAACTGAGATTCTAAACTTATCTGATTATGTTTTCAATCAGTTAAAACATAACTATTTAACTATTTTTTTCCCCCTTTGAGACAGGGTTTCTACTTTATAACCCAGGCCTTAAACTTATATATAGACTAGGCTGGCCTGGAGCTCTTGATCCTCTTATTTAGCCTATGAAGTACTGGGATGTTATGGAATACTAATTGAAGCTATGTTGCCTTAGTTTATGCTGTGGAGTATTTGGTTAATGATGCAAAGATGTGTTGTAGCTTTTAATGTTGCATTTGTTTAACTCTGTGAAGCTGTGTTACTTTTCCTGCCTAAAATACCGGATTGGTCTAATAGAGAGCTGAATGACCAATAGCTAGGCGGGAGAGAGAAACAGGTGGGCCTGGCAGGCAGAGAGAATAAATAGAAGAAGAGAAAAAAAAAAAGGAAACAAATAGGAGGATTCCAGGGACTAGCCACCAAGCGACACAGCCAGCCACGGAATAAGAAGGCAATACTGAGATATAGAATAAAAATACAAGCTCAGAGGCCAAAGGTAGATGGGATAATTTAAGTTAAGAAAAGCTGGCTAGAAACAAGTCAAGCTAAGATCGGGCATCCATAAGTAAGAATAAGTCTTCCTGTACTTATATGGAGCTGGGTGAGCCCCTCCCCAAAGAGCAAAGAGTGAAAAAAGCAAAACAGCTACGCTGAGATTATAGGGACGCACCTCCATACCTGTCTAATGATATTTTTAATTATTAGTCTTCGTCAAACTTCAGAAGTGGTGATCCAGAAATATGTATATGATAATTATCACATTTCCTCCACAAGGCAACTCTTTCTCATCCCAAACACCTATGTTCGCAATGTGGTGCATAAAACGCTCATTTTCTGCTACACATAACATTAATGGTGGGTAATCACCCAGAAAATAGGGAGTTTAGAGATCGTCCTCCACCGTAAGATGCTGGATGAATATGTTTTAGAGCGGGATCTCTGATTTGGTTACAGATGGAAGGGAGCCGAATGTATAAAGATAGTTCTCCAGGAAGCTGATTCTGATGGAGACAGCTAGATTACACGCTTTTCGCACACAAAGCGACTCCTGAAATACTATCTGGATAATTGAGGTCAAAGTAATTCTTTGGCATCTAATCTAGCGCTTCTCTGCCTCATTTGGAAGGTTTAGATGCAGCCACACTACTGCAGGAGGGAGACTGATTTGAGGAGTTACTACTTAGTCCATAATTGTCACACAATTAGCATAGTTGAAGTCACAAGATGTAAAAAGGAGCTGACACCGAAGACAAGGGACATTTTCTCCAAGTCCTTTTCTCTGAGATGGGGATGGACCTTGGTGGCAGATGTTCTGCTTAGGATAGATAAGAATGTGCTCAACTCCTAGCACCGTTAGAACAAATGAAAAGGAAATCCTTATTCTTCTTAGACATGGCCACAGTCCCATTCAACCAACGAGTGAATGTCCCTTTAAGCTAGAAATAGAAAAACCAAGGTCAAAGAGCTTGGTATTGCTAATTCTTTTCTTCCTAAATCATCACTAAATGCTTTTCTTTCATCTTTATTCCCTATGTATAAATAAAATGGGTTGTGTGTGTGTGTAGAGGTCAATGGACAGTTGTGTGAGTAGAGTAGATTCATTCTCTCCAGCATATGAGTCAGAGATTAAACTCAGGGTGCGAAGCTCGGTGGCAATTGCTTTGACCCGTGAACCATCTCAAAAGCCCACATTGTGTTCCTGATGATCCAATCGTCTTGACAAGCGAAGGTCACTTTACTTCAAACCCCCAAAGTTCTCATCCCTAGGAGACTGGGACGTTATTAATATGTTGTCAAGAAGAACTCACAAAGAAGGAAGTCTTTCTCAGGTGAAATGAAAGGTACGTTCCGCTGCGCACCATGAAAGGGACGCCGTGTCTTCCGTGGAGTAGAGGATGCGCTGCCTGCTTCCTCCCGCTGTGAACTCCTGATTGAAGCCCCAGCTGTGATCCAGGGTTTGAAAGGGAGCTTGAAAATGGTAGCATAAGACCCTGCTTTCAGAGCAGGCGGAACCAAGCTACGAGAACAGCAATCCCTCTTCACTTGGACGGACGGTGGTGAGGAAGGGAATGTCATTGAGGAGAGCGGAATAGGTGGGAGAAGGAGGCTTTCCTGGGATGTGACCCACAGTCTTCCAAGTGCTAACTCCGCATAGAGACCTTCTTTTTTATCCTTTGAGTTAAAGACAAATTATGCCATTAAAAACAAAACAAGTAGAAGACTCTTTCTTTCTGAAATTAGTTTCATCTATGTAACTGGATTTTATTTGGCTGCTTTCATTAACTAAAAATACTTTCCCCACATCTCTTGGCCTGATAGGAGTAAGTGTATGCTGGAGAATTCTGTATCACACAGTCACCCAGTGCAGCTTCAAATTAGAGTTAAAGAGCCTTGTTTGCCTACTTAAGGGTGAAAGGCAGCCATTTCTCCCCCAAGAGTGGCTTGATTTCCTTTATTATTCTTAGCTTCCGAACGCGTCAACACTTAAACATTCTTTTTCTTTTTCTCCCCTTCTTGCTAACCCAAGTCATTAAAAGTCGCTGTGCATGGGGAGATTTTATTTGGTGTTACATTGCAGCAAAGCTGTTGACAGGCCCGTAGGAGTCCCTTGGACAGGCAGGCACACTTTCAGACATTGAGACGTTATCATGACTGCAATGATGGGGCCTGGACACCAGACAGCCCTAATAGCTGGCCCCAAGACAACAGTCCATCTGCACACACTAGCTCCCTGTGCCAAGAGGCACTAGCTCAGCACTGTGGAGAGTGGGCCATGAAGTCCCAGGCCCTTAATGGGACAGCCGTACTTCATCCCTGACAGCGGACCAGACAGAGGGCAGCACATTCTCCCCAGCTATCAAGCAGAGTCGTGAAGAGATGGTCCCCAGTGGACTCGAAGACAAGGTGGGAAGGTGTTTGCTGATGGGCAGTGTTACTTTTGAGAATCCATCTTGCTGCATTCAATTTACTCCAGACCTCTCTTTTAACTTCCGAGTCCCTCCGAAGGTGCGGGCTGGACAGTTAGACAGCGTTTATTTAGTGACCAGAAGTGAAGAAGATGAATTTCCAAAGACTCAGTTGTGTTACTAAAGATGAGCGGCAGAGCTTGGCTTGCGGTGATCGGGTGCCTGACTGCCAGAGAATTCGGAATGAAGTGTGGGGTAAGCCAATCTACTCACTCTGCTTTCCACTCCTTTCGAACTCTGATGGGCACCCATGGCAAGCAGATTAATCTTTTTGCTGATAGACTGGATAGTTCTTTCAATTAGTTGGTAACCTCACAGAACAAGCCTTGCAGGAGGCTGTGTGCCATCATTTACGTTCTACGCCTTGCAGCGGCGGAAGGTTCTGAGCCTCTCAGAAAAAAAATGGGACTCTGCCCTCTTGCTTCAAATTTGCTGGCACTAGGCCTGCTAACAGCGCGCTGCTCAGCCAAAGATGGAGTGCTACTCTAGAGGGACTCCAAATGGCTCTGTCGTTTTCTAGATGACAGCCCCTATTTTCCACTGGCTTTGGCACACGGGCCGTCATCCATCTCTGTCAAGAAGACACTTGCTGATCTGGTGGCGAGAAGCGCTCTGCTTAGAACCACGTGACCACGGTCCATCAGTCTTCGGAGAGAGTTGTTGATTTTGTTAAACTAAGTTTAAAACTCCACTGTGGCTTCCCGAGATGACATCTATTTTTATTAGATATGGTCACGCTTATTTAATACCGTGCACAAAGTCTAGAAAAGTAGAAAAAGGCAAGCTAATCAGCCGATGGGGTGGAAATCAAACAAAGACTAGAACACGGTGGGGTGTGTTTGCTAATTTCGTTTTATTTATGGGCACACTTAATCAAGAAATGACTTGCTAAAAGGGATAGCAGTGGGAAATTCAACAAAATTCCAAGGGCAGGTAAGACAGCTCAGTGGGTAAAGGCACCTACTGCCAAGCCACGCCTGAGGACCGAGTTCTAGCCCTTGGTCCCACGTGGTGCAAAGAAGGATTCTGCTACTGAAGGTTGTTCTCTCGCCTCTCTCTGAATGCTGTAAAAAGTGTGCTTGCATGTGCACATGCACACGCGCGTGCACACACACACAATAAATAAATATAGAGAAAATAAAATTCATCTTAACCTTTGTTTTCCAATAATCAATGTCATGCCTTTAAAAACTTAAGCCAGGCATGGCAAGGCCTGACTTTAATCCCACCACTCAGGAAGCAGAGATAGGTAGATCCCTGTGAGTTGGAAGCCAGCCTGTTTTAAATAGTGAGTTCCAGGTCAACCAGGCTTTTATAGAGAGGTGCTGTCTCAAACAACCAACCAAAACAAACGTTTATCAATCTGTCTGTTACAATTTATGAAGTGCTATCAAATGCCAAGCAACAATCTGAAATATCCTTGATTCAAATTCAGCTTGAAGAATAAATTTTTATTCATATTGAAAAATCTTTAATATTCTGATATTACCTCACTTTTGACAGTCCCATTCATATCTTTGTGGTTCAAGAAAGATTTGACTAGGATTTGTGTGAATTTTTTAATAGACCTTCCAATGAAGCCCAGGACCTGCACACACATTAGCCAAGCGCACCACCATGGAGTGAGTTTCTAGCCCAAAGGGATCCTTATCTGGAGGATGTTCATCAGACTGAACCATTCGGCAAGTCTCTGCCAAGTCCATATCACTGCGGATCTTCTTGTTATGTAGATGTTCATAGCCGAAAGGGTTCTTAACAGTGTCCAACACACAAGAATATTTCATCTTAAAATGTTTGTGCTGGGTGTGGTGACTTATTGCCTTTTATCCTACTACTACAGAAGCCGAAGCAGGAGGATTTCTGAGTTTGAGGCCAGCCTGATCTATATAGTGAGTCCTAGGACAGCCAGAGCTACATAATAGACCCTGTTACAAAAAAATAATCAAAGCAAAAAAAAAAAAACTATTCCATATGATGCCTCTGTGTGTGCACGTGTCTGTGCATGTGTGTGTCTGCGTGGGCGTGAGTGTGTCTGTGTGTGCTCTCGTGCGTGTGCCAGAGCTTGTGTGTGGAGGTCAGAGGACAGCTTTGTGGCTTCTGTTCCATAGCTCCACCTTTTTCTGGGTCCCAGGAACTGAACTCAGGTCTCCAGACTTGCTTGGAGAGCGCTTTTACCTCTTGAACCATCTTGCCATCCTTGTATCATTTTTATTTAAAACTGTACAAAAAAAAGTTTATCCAGGTTTGGTACAGACACGTTAAAATTTTTGTTCTTTATGGTGATTTTGTATGTACATGAGGTGTCTGTGAAGATGGTATCCATGGGGAAGGCGAGGACAGTGTTTGAGGCTGGCTCTGTCCTTCCACCCGCGGGTCCTGGGCATTGAACTCAGGGAGTCAGGCCTGTTTGACATGTACTTTAACCTACGGAGTCACTTGAATGATCTGAATGTTTTTTTCTTTCTTTGTTCTACTAGGGAATGAACCCAACACCTCGTTGATGTTAGGGAAGTGTACCCCGACTGAGCCATCTCCACAGCCCAAAGACGAGAGTGATCCTCAATGTTGAGATGGAGATTTGTGTCCAGCTGGCCTTTCTCTGCTTGGCCGGTGTGAGCATACCCCATCCCCCTTTCTGTCTCCTCCTCCCTTCATCCAATCACAGACTCTAGACTCTTCCTGACAGCTGCTGGGAATCCACTGGGTGGCCTTATTTGTGAGCATGAATGCGGGAGGAAGAGAGCCCGAAGGGACATCTCTTGGCAGCTGTCTCCCTTCAGCCTTTTAAAACTGAATGGCTATGACAGTCACCAGAGCCCCAGCTGGTTAGAGCTATTTGGAGATTTACCATCCACCAGAAGCCCTGTGATAGAGAAGTGGCGCCAAGAGCAGCAGAGAGGGCCACGCCGTCTTCCTGAAGCTTTCCACTGGGGGCGCTGGCTGTGAAGTGGCTTTGGACCCAGAGCTGCTCCCTTCAGAGCTGTTTTCCTGGAGTCCACTACTTCCACGTTTTATCCAGCAACCTAGTGAAATGGACACAGAGGAAAAGAAATGGACTGGAACGTCACTGGTATCAGACAATAAGGCCGCATCTGTAAGAAAGACGAGAAAAGGTGCAGTGATGGAGGTGAGGCAGAGGGCAGGGATCGACAGGGGATGCTAAAAGCCAAAGTCCCCCAAACATTTAAAAAAAAAAAAGAATGGAGGGCTGCGGATGTATGTCAGCATGCAGGAGGCCCTGAGGTCAGTTTCTCAGCATCCCAGAAAGCAGCCTATACCTATAATCCTAGCACTTAAGGTCAGAGTCAGCAGGTCGGAAGGCTAAACCATCAGGCTTGACTACCTAGAGAGCTGAGACCAGCCTGAGCTGCATGAGAAATAATGGGGAACGGGGAGAGGAATAGATCTAATTGACTTGGTTTTGAAGGAGCTACTATACCAACTTTAAGGTAAGGAGTGGTTTATCTTTTCATTTATTTATTTTATTTTTTGAGACAGGTCCTTATTATATAACTACAGCTAACCTAGAGCCCATAGAGATCAGCTTAAATCTGCCTCCCAGGAAGTGGACCTGGAGTAGTAGGCTGATCTTGAACTCACAAAGATCTGCCTTCTTCTGCTTGCCAAGCGTGGGGATTCAAGGGTGAGCCATCCCCCCCACCTTTGAATGTCATATATACCATTTGATTATTCCTTTCAAAATGTTATTCCTTTCTGCAGCCCAACCGGGTACAGAAGTGACTGTTGGTGATATTTTGGGCAGTTACATTCCAGCTGTAGGTTTGTTTCTCAGCCTGGAAAGGGGTTTGAAGGGGTCATGACTGGACCTATAGGGATGGAAAATACCCTTTAGCATCCAGTATAAGCATGTTGCCAGGCTCAGCATCACACGGAACTGACCCTGGCTTTCTCTCTCCTCACTGCATACATATCAAGTCCTATTATTATTTAGAACATGCTCCTTTTCCTTTGCCTCCTCTTTCCTTCTTCATCATTATCACAGTAGTGTACAATGGGGTGTCCTGAAAAATTGAATAACTTCTACTTAAAATATGCAGGATTATTAAAAAAAAGCCAGAAATATCAAATAATAAAAAATGTTTTTATTTGAGGCCTTTGTGTGAAAACACAAGTTGAAGCATGCTACCTGGAGATGTAAAGGCCCGAGGGAAATAAGTAAACAAAACCCAGATAAATGTAGTTTCATTAGGTTTCATAAACGTGTTTCATTAAATTCTACAATGGCAAATAAGACCCAGCAGAACATCAAATTAACAGAAAGTCATAGGATATCAACGGTCACGTTGCTGGGAAGTAATCACAGATGAACAGCGGTTACTTCCTAACAATGCGTCTCTGGGTAAGTAACAAGTGTCTTGGGATCCTAATTCACGTCTTACAGACAGGAAACCAGGATCCCTAGCCTCTAGGGTAGTTGTGAAGATGTCATAGCAGGTGCTGTGGCCCAGGGTCACATCTCCAAGTACAGCCTGGAAGAACTGCAGAGCCTACTCCCCACCCCCCGCCAGGAAAATCTGATATTCACATTGTTATATCTTTGCAAAAGCCAATGAGGCCAGTTAGTAAGTTAATCTTTTTAAATGTATTCTTTTGTAATTTCATGTATGTATGCAATGCATTTAAACTATACCTACTTCCCATTCTCCTTTTCATCTTTTCTTGAACTCTACCACACCCCACATATGCCTCCTAACTTCATGCCCTTTTTTCCCCCTTTAATAAACCGCTGAATCCAATTAGCACTGCCTCTATGCACCTGGGTGGGGGATGTCCATTGGAGCATGATCGTGATCAACCTTCCATGGCCCCGGCCACAAACCGACTCTCTTCCCCAGCAGCCATCCACTGTTAACAGCTCCTCAGGTTTTGTGTGCTCCTCCCTTGTCTGTATTGGGTGGGTGACTGGCTAGATCTTGTGCTGGTCTTGTACAGACAACCCACAGCTGCTGTGAGTTTAACAGTGCAGAGGCTGGGAGTTCTCTCTGACCTCCAGCTTTTAAAATATTACCAACCCCACCCCCCACTCTTCCACGTTTCCTGAACCTTGTGTGTGTGTGTGTGTTAAACAGATTGTTGCGGGAGGTCCTTCCATTCCTCCAGCCAATAGCCGCTGAGATACCAGCCCATTGGGGCGAGGTCTTTCTCCCTTTAAAAATGCAGCTACTTCCCTTCTCGCTCTCGTTTACTTCCTGCTCCGGTTCGGCAACTAGACTTCTTCCTGATTGCACAGAGGGCTGTTGTCTGGGATGGTTATCTGTAAGTTTTTTCCCCTTTTAATAAATACCATCCTATTAATCATAATTCCAAACTGGTGTGGCATTGTTTGTGACTTACGCCTTCAACAGATGTCCCCTTGAGGGTTGAACGTTCTTTGTACTTTGGCCAGTTGCTTCTCTGTATTAGTCAACTTTATTTTTCAAAACTCTTTCAAACCTATATTGTTTCTTCTCTTCACATTCAGGAGACTCCCAATAGATCCTTGTGGCTCTGAGAACTCACTGTCCCCTCCCTGGAAACTGATGCCAAGAGTAGGAGACAGGCGTGTAGTTTTCTGGGATTGTTTTGTGGTCCTACTCATCTCAGGTTTTGAAGTTTCGTGGTTTTAAGAATACACTCTTGAGGGTAAGTATCACCTTCCGTGTTTTCCCTAGCAAACACTAGACAGTCTTTTGCAAAGCAATAGTTAGTACTTTAGTTATTTTTTCACTCAGCTAAGCTTCACTTCCTATTTTTTTAAGCTTGTCCAGGGAGCTGGCTCTTCAGATCCTCCGAGGATAACCTGATGTCGATAAGCGAGCACCACGGCCTAATTGCTCTTTCCTTCACACGTCAGTTTTGTCCCCAGTAGGCCTCTTCTTGCCACCATCAGCTGTGGAGAGCTGATAAAGTCTTGAGTGAGCATGTATTGTTGACATGAGCACTGCCATGATAAGGACCGTAATGCCTCAGACCCATGGGAATGGCAAGACCTTCTCTGGCTTAGGCTCGGAGGTATCACAAAGCTTTCCCCTGGTATGGATGCTTATGAAGGGTTGAGATTAGATAATCTGCCGCATCCTTTGTCATGTTATTCCTAATAAACACACCGAGTTTCTGGGTTGCCGTTAGTGCATCTGCATCAGAGAACACGGCCTCCTCAAACTCAGCTTTTCTGTATGTCTATCTGTATTTATTTATTTATTCCCCAGTCATTCCAATCAGGTTAATCCCAAACCCATGCAGGCCATGGCCATCAACTACACACTGTCCCAACTCTCTCACACGTGTAGGAGATAAAACACCATTCGTGAGCAGCAGAGGTTATGGTATGGGAATCAACAGCAGGCTCCAAGTGAGTTCTGCTTTACCGCCATGCCTGGGTGACTGCTATCCCATGCTCAATTTACTATATTTAACCAACTCGTTCATCGACAGCAAGTTTCTTCTGGCTTTTACTATGCAGTTTTAGGCAACTGTCAAGGGCAGGAATTGTTTGAATTTTTGAAGAGCTCTATAATTCTCTATGCCGATGTTGTGAATTTACAGTAAGGTTTAACATGATTTTGTTGACAGACATTTTACTGTCACTATGCAAAATGTATGCAAGTTCAAATTTTTCAGTACTTTGATCTCAGACATTTGGGAATGCACATTTGTTGTGTTTTGAATTGCAAGTATCATATGTATGTCGAAGTTAATCAGAGATTTTGTAAACAATCGGGTAGATTTCGTTTAAACATCCACAACAGAGTATGTTACCCTTTGTAATTCTCACAACTCATAGAAATGTTTATCTAGTTCACTTTCAAAGAACACTTTGTATATGATTCGAACCTTTGAGATGTGTTCCACATGGGAGCTATGTGTCACATAGAGGTGATGTCCAACTTGGAGGGGTTAATGAATTTCTTGTTTCACCACGTGGATGAAATGGCTACAGTTAACTGAAAATTTAGCGAGATCTAAAAATGAAGTAAAAACTAAGAATTCCAGACAGCCTGAGGTCTTCAAATTTTTCGAGAAACTTTTAGTAGATGGTAAAACTCAAGAGCTTAGGAAGAATATGGTTTTGCTTGTTTCTCCTTAGACAAATATGCTCTTGTCAAAATGATCCTGGATGAATTGTGTGTGTGTTTCATAGGTGTAAAGGTTATAATTATAGCCTGTTTGTTTGAATGTAGGGTTCCTTTCCTTTCCTTTCCTTTCCTTTCCTTTCCTTTCCTTTCCTTTCCTTTCCTTTCCTTTCCTTTCCTTTCCTTTCCTTTCCTTTCCTTTCCTTTCCTTTCCTTTCCTTTCCTTTCCTTTCTTTCCTTTCCTTTCCTTCCCTTCCCTTCCCTTCCCTTCCCTTCCCTTCCCTTCCCTTCCCTTCCCTTCCCTTCCCTTCCCTTCCCTTCCCTTCCCTTCCCTTTCCTTTTCTTTTTCACCCCCCCCATCCCCTTTTTTAGCTTTTTTAAGACAGGGTTTCTCTGTAGCTTTGGAGCCTGTCCTGGCACTCGCTCTGTAGATCAGGCTGACCTTGAACTCACAGAGATCCACCGGCCTCTGCCTCCCAAGTGCTGGGATTAAAGGTGTGCACCACCATCCAGCTTATTTTTTTCTTATTGCCGTGGCAAAATACTTGAGAAAATTAACCCGCTGAAGAGGGGTGTCATTTAGCTGTCAGTTGGGGGGGGTACAGTTCATCATGGGGGGAAGTCACAGCAGCGGGAACACGGAGCAACTGCTTACACTGTACCTACTGCTGAGACGTAGACGAATGAGTGCTGCACAGTCCAGGATCCCAGACTAAGTATGGCACTCAGCCACACCTGGAGTGAGTGGTCTCAGGCAAATTACGACACTTTGTAGACTCTCTTACAGCTATGCCCAGAGGTTTGTCTCCTGGGTGATCCGAGATCCTGTGATGCTGCCAATTTGTATTAACTATCCAAGTTCCAGAGATCACTTGCCTATCTTAGAAAGAAGCACCACTGGGGGTGAGGGGCTTAGCAACAATACGACCATCAGTGACGCCATCACTGTCACTGATGTCACCAACATTCCCATATACCAATATAGACCTTGTACAGTCTTGATTTGTATGTGTTTGGGGTTACGGAAATGGAGAAAACCCTAGTTAATCAGAGGCTAGAATAGTCCTATCAAGTTCACAGTTCTGATAGAAGGATAGTGGGCCCTGCACACGGCTGGTTAGAGAGACCGTGATGGTAACAAGTCACTCTCTTGAAGGGCTTGACTTACGGACAGGGAATAAAGGTGTCGACATATTAGAAAGATGTAGGAGGCGGAACAGTGCTTGGGGTCTATTTGAGGGGCTAGCTGAATCTCTGAGGGTCCAGCACCCGCCTCCCCATCTGCTCTCAAAGACCCCATCGACGACAGCTGTTATCCCTTACCTCTTGCCTGCATTCTCGCCAAGGTTGGGAAGGAAATGTTTGCTGCTTTCCTTGTCCCTTCATCTGGCCCTCGTGCCCTGTGGAAATGTGTGATGTCACTGTCATCTCTGCTCCAAGCTACTGGAACCACAAGTTCTGTGTAATGGTGAAGATGAATAGACACAAACTCTGCATGCAATCAGAAATTAGATTTAAACAATGACCAGGATTCAATGCTGTATAGAAGGAAACACTAATTTTGTAATTAGAAGTCCTGAAAATGATAGGAGACTGGTATAGAAAGGAGATTTTCCAACTTAACCGAAGTTGGAGAAATTCATAGAGGAAATAGAAAACGTTCAGCTTTAAATTTCAGCCAGATGCAAGAAGCACTTAACTTAAAGGACTTTCCAAGGGGATGGAGACCAGGAATAGGTTCAAGAGAAGTTAAATAGCTGAAATTTGGCTGTAGGGTAGATGTGGCTGCAAGGGAGAAAAATGACCTGTAGGTTTCTGGCTTGGTCTCTAATGAGAAAGTTAACGGAGAAATTGGAAATAAAAAAAAAAAAGAAAATACATCTGAAATTGAAGTTTGGTATGGGTGTGAAGGGTCGCGGAAGGATGGTGAATGGACATTTTCACCATCTTATCTATGTTTAAGAATTAAATATATAGTTGGAAAGGTATTTGTGCACACACAGAAATGTTTTTATGTAACTATATGTAGAGACCTGTATGATATTAACATATACAAACAGCGTACGGCTTTGAAGAACATGTTAGCATTTACAGATCATAAGGTGAGACGTGGCAGGTAGCTGTTGAATAGAAATAACAGGAAGGTCTGCTAAGAGTGGAGTGTGCCCCAGTGAGGAAGACCCTGCAAAACAGATTTCAGTTTTGACTATTTTTTAGCTACTTTGTTGACATTTCTCTTTTATTACCATCTTCCTCTTCCATATAAACACAAGGGATTTATAATGTTTATTTTAAACATCACATTGCATATATTTTGCTTAAAACAATAATATCCATTTGTAATAGAAAACTGGGAAATACAGATGAGAATAGAGATAATACTTTTAATAGACAGACATTTCAATGTATTTGAGTGAAACCAGTGCATTGGGTGTTGATTATGAAGTTGAAAGTGGGCACTGCTGATGGTTAGGGACCACCCTAACCAAGGCTCACACGGGTTTCCGGGTGTGTACTACGCACTCCTGTGTGTTGGAGAGGATGCTGACATTTCTTCCAAGTTAACAATGACAGCTCTTGTGCCGCTAATATGAAAATAGAAGTGTGAGTGTGTCCTAGATACATGACAGTGTATTATTTTTGTTCAGTGGAGACAGATGTTATGAAGGAATTGTGTCAGAAGTAATTGTGATGGAAATATTGTCACTGTGAGATACTCGGTGTAAAGATGCAAATCTTTTTCTTTCTTTTTTAGCTGAAACCTCGATTCCTTTCAGAAAATGAGATACATGTACTATAAAGCACCATGTAACTTAAAACAAAAGAAAATAAAGCCTAGAGATAATAATTTGGTACCTGCCTATATAAGTATAGTCAATTTATCATCATTAAAGTTTTGTTTAGCTTTATTTATGTGTATGTATTTATGCCTTCTTGAGTGTATTGTACCATGTTTGTGTCCAAGTCCTTGTAAGCCAGAAGGCTTCAGAGTTCTTGGAAATGGAATTACAGGCTGTTGTGAGCTTTCTGATACAGGTTCTAAAAACTGAACCCAAGTCCTCGAGCAGTAAGTGCTCTTAAGCCCCAAGCCATTTCTCTAGCCCCCCAATTTATCTCAGAAAGAGGAGCAATTGTTATACAAGGAGCAAAGACAGTTCTTTTCTCTTTAATTGCCATTGGTACAAAGGGATATTTCATTCCCCTAAACAAATTTAGACAGAGACCTAGTCTTTTTATAAAACTTAAGTGAAAAATAGATTGTAAACCTAATTGTAATACAAAATTCTAAAATAAAAAAGTAGAAGATAAAGTAGAGACTAACTCTAATGACGTTGGGTTTGGCAATGACTTTTAAGAGTAACATCAAAGGTGTGCACCGTGAAACCGTCAGTCAGTAAGATGGACTTCAGCGAAACAGAGAGCTTCTGCTCTGGAGAAAACAATGTCAGGGGCATGAGAACTCAAGTAAGGACTAGGAAAAAGGTTGGCAAAACCATCATTTGAAATGTACATAGAGCATGGATCTGTTTTTAGGATAAAACTGAGGCATCACATTCTTCCGCTGACCCACATTCCCTGCCTGAGAACTCTTCAACCCCAACTAAAAGTGAGCAGAAGACTCTCACAGACTCACCAGCGATGGCACAGATGGTAAGTGAGCATACGAAAATGCTTTGTATCACAGATCAACAGGGACACACGCATGAAAACAACAGCGAGAGACACCACTTCTCTCTGTGAATCACCAGAGTACAGAAAACGGAGGATCCCAGATGCTGGATCAGTAGAAACATTCATTTGTTGCTGCAGGGATGCAAAATACCACAGACACTCTGCAAAACAACTGTCAGATTTTAAAAACAAAATCAAGTCATGTATACATAAAAATTGCAATCGTGTCTTGTATATATCTGAAGGAATTGAAAACCTATGTCCACATAAAAACCTGAAAATCAAGAGTGACTGTAACAGATTATTCATAACTGCCAGAGTGTGGAGACAAACAGATATCCTGTAGTAGGTAAGGTGATAAACTGCTACACCCAGACAATGAAATATTACATGATACTCAACAGCTGCCAGGTTCTAAGACGTGGAACTCTTAAATATGTAGTGCTAAGTGAATGAAGCTATAACCAGTGGCATTCAGCTGACGTATGATGCTGTCATGGTAGATACATGTCACTGCACAATTACCTAAACATAGGACGAACAAATGCCGAGAGTGAACTGTGATGCCCACTTGGAAGATGCTGCCCGGTCAATATGAGGTCATTGACTGTAACTGGGCCATTCTGGTGGAGGGGGGATACTGATAATAAGGAAGTGATACATGCACTGGACTGGAGGTCTATGTGAAGTCCATACCTGTTAAATTTACTACTAACGTTGAAAAAAAAAAAACCCTGAAGTATCCAAAATCACATATCCTGGATACTTTCAATTCATGCCATCTTATTCCAACCAAATTGTTATTCTCTTCATTTACTGCTCGGAACACACACATGGAGGTGAGAGTTGTTAAGATAAATTTATATAAAAAGAGAGAACCTGATGTTATGAGAAATGAGACTATTTCTCTTTGTTTCTTCTAATATCTTTAGTAAAATTCCTCAGGGAGTTGTTATGTTCATTTTTCTCATTTAGGGATATTTAGACAAATGCAAGCTTTACTTGTGTCCTAGCTTGCTTGATGTCAACTTGACACAAGCTAGAGTCATCGGAGAGGAGGGAACCTCAATTGAGGGAATGCCTCTATAAGAACATTTTCTCTATAAGGGCATTTTCTTAATTAGTAATTGATGTGGGAGGGTCCAGTGCATTGTGGGTAGTGTCACCCTTGGGCTGGTGGTCCTGGGTCCTATAAGAAAGCAGGCTGAGCCAAAATATGGCAGCAATCCAGTAAGCAGCACTCCTCCATGGCCTCTGTAGCAGCTCCGGCCTCCAGGTTCCCATCCTGCTGGAGTTCCTGTCCTGACTTCCTACTCTGATGAGCAGTGATGTGGAGGAGCAAGCCCTCTTTCTGCCTCAAGTTGCTTTGGTTATGGCGTTTCATGACAGCAAACAGGAACCCTAACTAGGGCAAACTACACTAGTTTCTTACTCATTATTAAATTATTAATGTTCAAGGCTTTCGAGTATCAGTGCCTTATGCTTTGAATTTCAATCCAGCCCAAATCAATGTAATAAAGCCAATGATGTATTAATTATGGCTCTGTGAAGAAAGATGATGCAATAAATGAACATGTGTGGATATTTACCATCTGTCTAGCTATACAACTATCTTAGATCTTGTTGTTTAAATCTTTAATTTATCTCTAGTGTGGTTTGGTTGTCGGGACTGGTGAAGGCAGACCATGAAGTTGTAAAACACCAAGGTTTAAAACAGTAAGACTTTAATACCATCTTCCTCCTACTGTAAGAGCCAATGGTTTGGGTGTCCTGCCAGCGGCATCTGAATCCAAACATTGTGGCTTTATAGTAATCTGTGATGATCTCCATTGTAGCTTTAGTCTCCTTGTCTTGTGGAAAGGCTCAGGCTATTCATCTTCGCTTAATGTCTTTTCTCTTGTAAGTGGAGAATTGTGTCCAGAAAGTTTACTGTGTTCCTCTTTTATGAAAGAGATCTTGAACAGAGTGGCCAGCAATGGTAGTGGTTTCAGCTATTTTTTTTTAAATGGGGTCTTGCAATTATGGTAGCTTTTTAGATGCATCAAATTAAGGCCAGGCAGTGGGACTTTTATGATCCCCATTGGAAACAGTGTGGAACTTTGAACGAGACACTTCCTGCGGCAAAAGAGTTCCTAATGAGCATCTGAGCTGTTCTCCACCAGGGAGTGAGCTTCCTAGTAGCAGTGGGATTTATTGTCCACCCTGAAATGCCACTCTGGGTGGGCCACCACAGAATCCACTCCTCTGCCAGGGAGAAATCAGCTGCTGAATAACTCGAGTGTCATTTGTTCATTGTGTCCTGATGTGGTCCTACTCTAGGGCCGAGTGCAGGCCCTTTCTCCCTGATGGTTTAAGTTTAGTTTTCCTGCCTAGCTATATTCTGCCCTGCCATAGGCCAAAGCAGCTTCTTTATTAGCCAATGGTAACCAAACATGTTCCCAGCGTGCAGAGGGGAATCTCACATCAGCTATGTTTACATTTGCAGTCGTTTTCAAGGCTGTTTCTTCATCTCTGATGATTATCTAAGGATAAAGATAAAAATGCTTGGTATTTCATTTCTCCTATCTATAATGTTATACAGAGAGAAGAGATTCCAGAAAAAAGACATAGAGTTAAATGAGGAGACAGTTTCGAAAAATATGCCAGGTGCTTGTGTAGTTTGCTTAGTAAGCATTTCTGAACCTGTTCCTTGGAGAGATCAAGGGCTTGATGAAGCCGTGTAAGACGTAAGGCAAGGACGCCGATCCAAAAAGAGATTGGAGATTTATTAGAAGGTATAAAAGAACATGTCCAATTTTAAGGGACAGAGAAAGTAATCAAATGGGACAAGTAAACTGTGAATTGAATTATTGACTCACGTTCCTGGAGAGCCTATGATTAGCTGGATGTAGACCATTACACTTTGTATCTAGCATCTTCCCCTGTCTGTCCTGGGCTATTACATGTGCCAGCTCTAACATCCAATAGTGTCTCACGATGACGGATTCCTGCCATGCTTACTTCTTCAACCACGAGATACTCAACATCCTGGGCTCCTTTTTATGGACAATTTCTCGAGAACATTTGGCTTTGACTCTCCCTGGCTGAAGGATAAACATAATGATTAATTGCTCCAGTACTCGGGATTCACAGATGATGCATTTAATGCACCTCCATGGCCCGAGAGTCAAAAAAAAAAAGTGACTTCTGTCAAAGGAAATTGGGACATGATTGCCAGAAAACGAGGGAGGCAATGCCAGGTAATAAAAAGGACAAATGGCTTCTGAAGAGATCCAGGCCATGTATTTATATATTTATTTAATTGGTTTTGATCAAATAGCTCCTATATCTTGGCAACCGTGTTAGATGCCGGGGTCGCATGCTGAACACGATAGACTCTGCTTTCAAAGAACTTCAGTTTGGGAATGGTGGGTTGGAAACAGCATAGAAAGAGATATCTGTGTGGCCTGGAGAGATGTTGTAGTGATTGAGAGTTGGAGTTACTCTCCCAGAAGACCCAGGTTCAAGTCCCATCACCTCCATGGTGGTTCACAGTTGTTTGTGACTCGTGAATGTGGTACACAGACATATGCAGGCAAAACACCAATCCCATAAAATAGATTTAAAAATGAAAAGATAATCATGTAAAGTGTGGAAGCTATTGTTTTTCCAATCCCTTCTTTCTTTGTTCTGCTTTCAATACTGGAGCAAAACCCTGGGACTCTCTCTCCTTTGTTGGATCACAGAATGCTAAACAAGAAGACAAACAGGACAAAGTAACAGAGGCAGAAGGAAAGTTCCTTTCAATGGCCTAGGCTTCCATTCTAAAAATTCAGAGAGGGGCTCAGCCGTGTGTGCCAGTTGAAGCCCTGCCCTTCAAGTCCTTCTGTTTTCCAGCAGGGTCACCTGACACCTTGCTGGTGTTCCCATACCCTCCAGCCATAGCATGGACTGGACTCATCCTTCAAACATGATGGACCAGTTCTAGAGGCTAGCTCTGATTGTCCATCCCTCAGGGTAAGCTGGCTGCTGCCAAAGACAGTGGGAGCCTGTACCCTTTGGCAGGTTTGTTTCCTACCTTCAGAGTGCATGCGCCTCTCTATGCTAGCTAGCCATGTCTTCTTTGAAGAGCTGTGAGCCTTGGACTCAAGGGAGGTGAGCCACTGCTTCTCATGTACTCGTTCCGCATTCTTCTTTAGCATAGAGCTGACTGCTGCTCAGCCACACACACCACATTTAGCTCCCTTACCTCTTCACCTCTTCCACTTATTGGCTAACCACCTCCCACCAGTTAATGATACGTCATAGTGAAATTCTGCTGATGAAATGTCTGGTGTGGTTTCTGTCTCACATTTTTACACTGATGAGTACACACACACACACACACACACGCGCACACACACACACACACACACACACACACATAGTGGTAACGTGACCCTGGAAACATGAGTCTTGTACAGGGAAAAGCTGGAATAGTTCTGGACATAGTGGTCACGAAGTTTTGAGGGGGAATATAAAGTTGGTAGGGCAGAGTGTCTCAAATCAGACACATAGTATAGATGAAGACCGTGGCAGGAAATGAAGGTGGCCTGACCAGTGAGACACAGAAACCGGAAGAGACAAGGGTTGAGTGAATAAGGGAGGAAATTGTCTGGAAGGTAGCCTGCAGCCAGATCCTTAGGTCCTATGCACCCCAGCTCTCCTCCTAGAGAACTTGGACTCTGACTGAGGAGAGTTAGGAAGCCACTGGATTTAGACCACAGGAACAATGGACCTGACTTACATTTTTTTTTTTTTTCAAAAAGTCTTCTTGACTCCTGTCTGAAAGAATCAAGTATGTAATGAGGCTATTAACGCAATTTCTGCAAGGCATAGATCTTCCCTAGTTAGAGCAGCTGGAATGGGCTGGAGGGGTAATTTTCTGATACACGGAAGGTTGGAATTTTCTCATTGACTAGGAGAAAAGCATCGCTGTTAACTGAGATAAGAAGGAATGTGTTTGAGATTCCGGGGAGTCAAATATTTAGTTGGAGGGAGTTTCAAAAAACACTAAATTTGGGAATCCCACTAACATCCTAAATGGGGCTATTTACTATAAAATTAGTTACATCAATTGGCAATTCAAAAGAAAGCAGTCTGAAACTGTCTGGACTGGGTGGGAGAACACAGCCAGCTAAGGGGAAAAATCAAAAGACGAAGATGGTACCTGGACAGATGACCCGGCAGTTAAGAGCCCATACTTCTCTTGCAAAGGATCCAGTTTGGTTCCCAGCACATATTGAGGGCGCGCACAGGGGGTGGGGGTGTTGTCACAGCTGCCTTGTAACTCCAGATCCGGGGGCATCTTATACCTTCGTCTCCCCTCTGTGGGCACCAAACTCACATGAACACAATCCCCACTCCACCCACATAATTATAGAAAAGGAAAAAAGAAAGTGATATCTTGTGTGGTAGTCTGAATGCAATTGGTCCCCATAAGTTCACAGGGAGTGGTGCTATTAATTGGGAGGTGTGGCCTTGTTGAAGGAAGTGTGTCACTGTGGGGGTAGGGTCTGAGATCTCTTTTGCTTAATCTTTGATCAGAGTCACAGTCCACTTCCTGTTGCCTTCTGATGGAGATGTAACCAACACTATGGCAGCCCGTGTGCTGCCGTGCTCCCTTGCCATGAGGGTAATGGACTGAACCTCTGAACTGTAAGCTGCCATCTCAAGTAAGTGTTTTCTTTTATAAGAGTTGCCGTGGTCATGGCACCTTTTCACAGCCACGGAGATTCTAACTAAGACAACCTGGAAACGAAGAAGGCTGCGAGGAGTTGTTGTTAAGAATGTTCTGTATGAATTGACACTGACGGAGTCCCAGGGTCTAGCAATAGAGAGGCCAGTGGTGACCTTGGTGAAAGCTGTTTGAAGGAATGAAAAAAAAAATCCTCATGAACTGCCTTAAAATGGATCCCACCAAGGGAAGCTGGTGTGGGGGGGGCAGTTTCACAGGCATATTGTTTCAAGAGGAAACAGCGGATAAATACATTGCTGGATAGATACATTTCATCATGACAGATTTTGCAAGTGTGTTTGCAAGCTAATGGTGTTCTACTCAGAGGAAAACTGAAGATGCAGGAAAAAGAATAAATGCCAAGGGGAGACGTGAGGAAGGTGTAGAGGCATCCAGGGCACAACTGTTGGACTTGACTCTTGATTGTAGCACAAATGGTTCCCCTGCAGATGTAGCAAATTGCGTCTAGGAAGACAAGTCTATTTTTCAGCGAGAATATGTAGGTGCTTTCTCATGATAGCATCTGTTCCTTAGAAAGATAAGAGTGGTGTTGGGACTGAGGCCTGGGGAGACGGTCAAGCTGCTGAAAGTGTGTGCTATGGAAACTTTTGGAAAATGAAAGGATCACTTGAGTAGAGGAACATGGGGATCGCAGGATAACTGAACGCACAAATAAGAACAACTTTTGGTTGGGTGAAAACAAACCTTATCCCATGTTCTGTCTCCCATTTCCTGAAACGTATACCCGGAGAGACTCGACAGCTCTGCTCTCTGGAGCAGAGACGCCAGGCTCCGCTCTCCCAGACAGTTCCGACCCAGGATGGACGTAGGCTAGAATCTTCCCGGTCAGCGCACCTTGGGGTGCTTACACACATTATTAGAAATGGGCTAAATTAATATATGAGAATTAGCCTAGAAGAGGCTAGATAAAAATGGGCCAAGCAGTCTTTAAATGAATACAGTTTATGTGTTGTTATTTTGGGCCTAAGCTAGCCAAGCGGCCGGGATGTTGGGGACGCAGCCCCGCCGCTCCTTATTTCAACAGTATAAAATAAAGGTTTTAGCTCACAGCCACTTAGAATAAAGACAGAAGGCTGGCATGAATATACACACAGGATGGCTAAGTAGATGGATCTGTAAGCCTATCAGAAATTGCTTTCCAGTGTCCTCCTTGGGTCAATGACATAATAGACACTTGAAACGCAACAGGCTTCTGTTTGCAGGTCCGGGAGATTTATACAGGGCTGGCTTTTCAGATAGTGTCCATAGACCCCTTCTCCAGTATTCCTAAGTTTTCCTAATAGATGGAACCAGGCAATAGAATATCCATTTTATGTTTTATGTAAGTTAAAGCATGTGAAGTATTAGGAAAAAAATAATCTTTTCAGAAAAAATACATTTTCCCTGTTGTGAGCTAAACTTTTTCAAAAACAAGAATTAATTTAACCTTTAACTCAGTTCATCTAGTCCAGTATTTGTAATAGAATCTTCTCTTTCCTCAATATACCTTTTCCACTGAAGTTGATGGCACTGTCTGCAGTGTGGATGGTCAACTAGGTGGCTTCTTGGCATTGCCCAAGGTCCTTAAGTGGACCAATTGAGGTTTTTTCTTTACCCCATAGAAGATCATGTCATGGAATATGGATTGTGGGGAAAACGCTTCTTTTGTAAATTTATTCAGAAAATATTAGTGAATATCTAGTCCATACTAAAGCTTTAGGTTGAGGTGAGAGATGGTTAAAACAAAGCCTGTCTTCTTGGGAGCACCTCTTCTTTGACCGAGCACTGTCTTCTCAGGAGCACCCCTTCTTTGACCAAGCACTGTCTTTTCAGGAGCACCCCTTTTTTTGACTGAGCACTGTCTTCTCAGGAGCACCCCTTCTTTGACTGAGCACTGTTTTCTTGGGAGCACCCCTTCTTTGATCAAACACTGTCAAGATCACGTTATTGAGGAGAACTTACTACTTGGGGTTTTCATGACAAATTTTCCTAAGAATGCAGCCAATAAAGGAATTAAACTGAGAAACTGATACTGAGAAACACAACATTAATACGTCAATTACAGGCACCTGGTTCCAGTCGGGCCATAAATTAAACCTACGCTTCAACTCATAGGTTACACTCCTTAAGCCAATTAGGGTTAGATTTTCATTTATAAAAGCAAAAACAATATAAAAATCTCTTAATGCATACCTCTGGGTAAAATGGGAACACACTTTGTATGAAGAATGCAGAGAGGGATCTTTATAAATACATCAGATAGTGAAAGAAGATATGAAGAAATGACTGTTGTAATTTCAGATAATAAGATATAATTTGAAAAATTAGAAAAGTTTATACAGAAGAAAGTCTCTCTCTCTCTCTCTCTCTCTGTATGTATGTATGTATGTATGTAAGATGATGTTACATAGAATGTGAAATAAAATCTTAATGACGCGCCATTTGAGGTGAGATTTTTGGTAACGAATGGAGCTATGTGGAAATTGAGAGAAGAATTCCTCAACAGGGCCAAGTGCAAGTACAAAGTCTCTCAAGTCCAGTGTGCTTACTGCATTCACATACCACAAAGAAGGCCACGGTCAGTACAGAGGGTGTGCTAATTCATGGAAGACTCTTAAGATCTGATAGAATTTCGATTTTTTTTTAATCAGGGCACTGGGAGATCATTGGTGGCTTATAGAATAAGCATAAAGCTAATGGGTTTTATTTGAAAATAATAATAAATAGTGTTATTTGAAGAATAGATTACAGGGAGGTAAATGGATGGACAGTAGGAAACCCAGGTGAAGTGTTCACTAGGCCAGAGACGAGATGGTCCAGGTGAAGACAGGGGAGGTGATTAGAGTCAGGATGATGCTTCAGTAGATTCAGCAGAGTCTTCTGACTGGAAATGTGAGTGGAGCCGAAGAGATGATGAGTTTGGGTAGAGGGAATCCAAACCGCGTCCTTGGTCATCAGCATGAGCCACTAGATGAAAAGCATTGTCACTCAGAGAGATGGAGAGAATGAGGAGGAGGCCAGGACTGAAGATGGGTTGGTGGAGAAACATCACAATTGCTATTATATTGGGTGACCTGAGTTCAAATGGTTCTTACTATGAAACAACAGATGTTGGAGCTGGAGAGATGTTCAGAGGTTAAGCATGTGTGGTAGTCTAGAGTACTAGACTTGGGGGTCCCAGTTCCCTCACTGGGCAGCTGTAATTACATTTCTAGAGGATCAGATCCCCTCCTCTGGCCTCTGTGAACACCCTCGCAGATGCAACACACAGTTATGCAGATATACATAGATAAAAATAAATATTGCAAACAAACGAACAAGCAAACAACCCAACCCAAACCAACAGATGCTGAGCTGGCTGTCAGATTTGTTAACATGAAACATAGAGAAGCGGCCTAGATGAACATTTCAAGCCATAAAAATGTAATCAGATTGCCCGGGGCCAGGCATTAATAAGGCATAATGACAAGGAAAGAGCCCTTAGAGACACTAATATTTAGAATTCAGACAGAAACAGAGGAGTCAACAGAGGAGATAGATAGAATGTAATCACTATGGAGGTGACAGGAAACTGAGGTACCACTCCCG
The DNA here is from genome assembly GCF_014885135.2 of Alexandromys fortis. Lineage (NCBI taxonomy): Eukaryota > Metazoa > Chordata > Mammalia > Rodentia > Cricetidae > Alexandromys > Alexandromys fortis. The sequence continues at coordinate 940,063 of NW_026067946.1, read as the reverse complement.
TCAGAGGATCAAGAGAGAACCCTATTGCAGGGAGGAAGTTAAGTCCTAAGCTCTATGGACTAGGTTCTATGAGGTCTGAGAATAGAGTAATATTTTTTTCTAAGATGACTTTGAGAAGAGACATTTCAATAGAGTACTGGAAGAGGGTTGAGGTGAAGGGGGCGGGAAGACTATGGGTGAATCTTTCAGCAGAGTAGAGAATGAGAGTAGTCATTAGAAGTGGATATGTATGTCGTCAGGGAAATGTTTCTTACAAGGAGGAATCTGGACCAATGCTATGTCCTTATCTTCATTCAGGGACACTCAGAGCTCAGGAACAAAGAATCATCACCATCCACACCTACACCTGCATCTATATCTATATATCATTCATTCTGCTCAGGAACACACACCTAATATGGCGATTTAAATGAGAATGGACCCCATTGACTCATTTATTTGGATACTTGGTCCTCACTTGGCGGAATTGTTTGGAGAGAATCAGGAGTGTGGCCTTGGTGAAGTAAGTGTGTTGCTGGAGTGGGTTCTTGGGGTTTCAAAAGACACCATTTCCAGTGAGCTCTCTCTGTCTTTTGGTTATGTCCCAGGATGAGAGCTCTCAGCTGCTGACCTGGTGCCACGCCTGCCTCCCTGTTGCCATGATCCCTACAATGACAGCCACTGACTCACACTCTGAAACTCTAAGTCCCAAATAAATGCTTTCTCTTATAAGTTACTGGGTCACAGTGTCTTATTAGAGCAATAAAGAAGCAATGAAGACAGTTAGCATACCATAGGATTGTGATTCAAAGTCAGCCCTTTTGCTCAAGTCCGGACTCCTTTGTCTTATATAGGAGGTTCTGCTCTCCAGTCGCTGCCTGTAGCACATGGAGCGAACAGACTATATCATCTGCAATGTATGTGTGCACACAACAGGTCATTCTATTATTGTTGTCCTTGTTCTGCTCCCGGGAAGCCAGCGCACTTTTGCCACTGCATCCATTCGTCTTAACTTCCATATTCAGTAGAAGGTAGGACAGTGAGCAGACACCGCAGCTGACATTGGGTAGACAAGCCAGAATGGAAGCAAGTAGCATATGTCTTCTCAGGATAGAATCTGGAGAACACGAAGTGCAGTTAGCTAGGGACGGAAGATTTCACAACTTAGAATCCTCTATTTCACTACCTAGTCAAGGCGCGAGGGCCAAAACGTAATCTCTAGCTTTGGATGTTTAAACAAGCGAACTTATTGTTTTTCCCAAGAGTGATAAAAGCTGTGTGTTTGCCACTCTTCGGAATTTTATGGCTCTATGCTCAGCATTCTTTGCTATAGTGAATACAGGTACATGTTAGAGCACGTACTCCTAGGGAAATGCTGTTATAATTCATTCATGGTCACCCGTCATTTGGAATTCTACTTTGAATGTCTTTATTAATGTCTAACCTTTCAATTCAATGCCCCATGTGACTGTTTTCTGAGACATATTTTCTTCTTTTATAATATTAATTTAAATATTTATGGATTTTAAAACTTCCATTTCTTCACATTATTTGGTTGCACGTTGATGACCTTGAATTTGTCAGAAATCCCTGGCTTGTGCAGTCTTGACTCCATTATTGCTTTTGGAGCTAACAGAGCAACTGTGCTAATAAGCTAACCTCTGCTCTACCACGTTGTGTGCAATTGGAGAGCCTGCCGGGTTGACCCGCTTTTTTCATGCTCACGTCTGAACTGGTAATCAGCAATTTTCTCTTCCCAGACTATAAGAAGGGCTGGGCTTTTTGAGATATGTCAAATGTTTCAATTGGCTTATACTGTTTTGATTTTAGGGGAGGAGGTAGCATTCACTAATCTTACAAGAGTGTTGAGAAAATTAATTAGTTAATGTTCACAAATACTTTGAAGATTAAAATACCCAGTGTAAATGCTTGTTATTGTTTGATGCGCACCAGGAGTCTAGCTGGGCAGGTGAGTGTGATTCCAAGAGATGAAAGGATTCTGTAACACGGAAAATTGTGGGGTAGTGCTGGCAGGGTTGGCAAACGGGTTCCTCCGGACTGCAAACGTGGGAATTATTCTCACCAGAGTCTAAGCGTTTCCAGGCCTGGGATCAAGTCGTTTCCTATAACCAGTGTTGGTTTCCAAAGTATTCCAGCTAAGGTGAATGCCATTTAATAATAACGAGAATTGTGATAATGCTGATGAAGTCTCAGGTGGAGATGAAAGAAAGGAGGAGGGAAGGTTCCAGGTCTCTGAAGCTGGTGCTGCTGCAGAGTTCTCCCAGGACAGATGGACGATGGGTGGTGACAGTGTGGGGGCAGTGGTGGTGGTGGTGGTGATGGTGGAGATGACGATGGTGGTGGTGCTGATGGCGATAGAGACAGTGGTGGTGGTGGTAGCGAGTGCTGGCTGACTGGTATGGTGATATTGTTTGTGCTTTAACCAATAAAGCTTGCCCGAAGATCAGAGTGAGGACTTAGCCATACTAGTTAGCCGTAGAGGCAGGGTAGTGGTGGCATACACCTTTAATCCCAATACTGAGAAGGCGGAGGCAAAGGGATCTCTGTGAGTTCAAGGTCACACTGAGCTACCTGAGATTGATATGGCTGGGTGCAGAGAGGAATGTAATGCAGGAGAAGACAGGATCTCCGGATTCAGTCTGAGGATTCCTAGAGACAGGATTGCCCATTCGGTCTGAGGATTTGTAGAGGTAAGAAGTAGTGGCTGGCTGCTCTGCTTCTCTGATCTATCAGCATTTCTCTTTATGTCTAAACTCGGGGTTTTCATTATAAAGACCAATTAAAAATCATGCTATAGACTTGGTATTATGCAAAGTCAGTCTCAACACACACTACATTATCCCAGCTGAAGTTAGGGCTAAAATATGCAACTTGCAGATCTCGACATAGATATTTTAATCTTGGACACAACTGGAAGGATTTAATCAAGACAAGTTGGAGAAAAAAACCTAGCTAATTGAGAGTGTATTTTTTCCTCTACTTTCTTGTTTATCTACCCTCGATGGTTACTGATATTATAATGAAAATAATTGTTTGTAGAAAAGAAAATACACATTTTTATTTGTGTTCAAAGGGAAGAATATATGCAGAAGAATAAGCCTTTGGAAAATATCCAAAACACATAATTGTAAGATGGGTTCCTGTATCTCACAGTTGATCATGCTTCTTAGCCTCATCTCCCACCCCCCAATCCTTTGGCCAAACATTTCCCTCCTACTGATTTCATGGCTCACTCTTCTTGCTTCCAGGTCAGAACCCAATAGAGCCTCTTCCTGTGTAGTATCTGAAATTCTTTCCTTCTACTAAAGCCAAGGCTACTGAGGACCTAGTTTATACCCACTGGAAGCACAGATCAGGCAATCATGGAGTCAGTGCCCTGAAGACACAGCCTTTGGCCAGGGAAAAACAAGAGCCTCTGGCTACCATCTTTCCCCTCCGTCACCTGGCTGCGCCACCCGGATGTGCTGTAGCTTAGGTGCCTCTCAGAAGATTTCAGGACAACAGCGATCTACTCCCAGCTCTGCTAACATGCCCAAGTTAAAACACAATGTATATGTGTCCCATGAAGATAAAGTAACACTGTATATGAAAGGAACCCTTTACCCAATCCCATAAAAAATAACAGCAATTGCTTACTGAATGGCTTCTGAGCCCCAGACACTAGATATTATATGATTAAATGTTTTACTTTTCTTTCTACATAGTGCTGAGGACTGAACATGGGGCCATCGTACGCTAGAAAAGCACACTACCACTGAGCTACATCCTCAAGCTCACAGGAACTGCAGGCTGCTGTTCCTAACAGTATCCCTGTTTCTCTTGCCTCTCATTTACACTTAAGGAAAGCAATACTGAGCGACCCTCAGAAGGCTGCTCAAGGGCAGAGGCTGGCAAACAGCATCTAAAACCCAGTCTGTAGCCCCCAGTGGGAGTTACTCTTCTCTGACTGTTTTTGGGGTTGGCCTCCCAAATGTGCATGAAGGAATCATATTTATTCTTTCCTTTTCCGTGTGTGTGTGTGTGTGTGTGTGTGTGTGTGTGTGTGTGTGAGAGAGAGAGAGAGAGAGAGAGAGAGAG